>NW_015505901.1:135655-290744 GCF_001515645.1 Sinocyclocheilus grahami
AAATCAAATAAAAATAAGGACTACTATTCAGAAGTTTGGGTTGGTAAGATTTGATAAAAATACTTTTTTTTTTTTTCTTTCAATGCTCATCCATGCTGCATTTATTTGATGAAAAATGTATTTGATGAACAAAACCAGTAATGTTGTAAAATATTCAACATTTATATATTTTTTTCAAATATAATTTATTTCTGTGGCAAAGCTGAATTTTCAGCATCATTACTCCAGTCTTCAGTGCCAGTGCCAGTCTTAAGTGTAATATTTTTGTGGAAACCATGATACTTTTTCCAGGTTTCATTGATGAATTTAAAGTTCAAAAGAACAGCATTTATTTGAAATGAACATCTTTTGTAACATTATAAAAGTCTTTACTGTCACTTTTTCAATTTAATGTGCTTGCTGAATGAATATATGAATTTCTTTCCAAAAAAACAAAAGACAAACTTTGAACGGTAGTGTAATCTGTAATGAAAAAAAATATTACACTAAATTCTCAAACTAATTCTGTTTTCCACTGATCTCAGACTTTGGACTCCATTGTATCTTCATTTCATATCCACATTTAAAAACTGCAGAGGTGCAATTTTCCAGACAAAACATGGCTCAGGGCAGAAGGCAAAATTATACGTTTTTCATGAGCAACAGAACCTTAATGATATACTAGATCCCTCAGTCTGGTCAATTACATTCACCCTTGTTTATTTGCTCTTTACTGCAATTCAATATGAGTCAAAAGCTGCTGATCCTGTCTTTTGGGAGTATGTGTGTATATGATTGTGTGTGTAAGAATGTAATTCAGGTAGATTGTGCGAGGACACATGAGAGAAAATGAGTGTCTGTGTTGGGATGTGAAACTCTACCCTGATAAGGTTCACTGGGCTCTCTACCTCTTCCTCTGTACATTTAAACTCACTAAATTGCTGGCTCCATTTCATCATTCTCTAACATTCAGCTAACTTGTTGACATCACACAAAATATACACACATAATAGACAGAAATGCTAAGTATGTAGAGTGGTGGCTCAGTCAGTTTGTTTTCTAACTTAAATCAGTTTTCCTCTTTATTTGGCTTGAGTTTCATAAGGACTGACTTTTAAGCTCTGTTGAAGATGTCAAGATATCATGCAGTTGACTACATTTGTAAACTCTTTGCAGAACAGCATTATCTTGAAATTTAGGGTCACCCGAGCTGTTCTTGTAGATGTGAGAAGCCCCACTCTCTTTTCTGTTATACTTCATGTCTCCTAACTCAAGAACATACCTAGACATCTTTAGAAGTCATGTCTAGTATATTAGCAATGCAGTTCGTCATACTGTTCTAATAATAAATGTGCTTGTGATGCTCCCTTTCTTTCGATTTTCAGCAAATGACACCAGTTGGCCTACCCTTAACAAGAGCAACACATCAGTTAAACCACCTGACTGGAAGGAGTCTGGAACAGACATGACCAGTAAAACGGCATCACCTGCAGGCACTCCTGGAGATAAGGTATGGCTAACTTACACCTGTGCTCACAAATAAATTGCTGTCCTATTATTTTACCGTGATTTTACAATATCCTTTTTAAATTCAGGATTCCAGTAAAATGGGCTCAGCTCCTCCTCTCAGTAAGCCCCATCCTCCCCCATACGGAGCCCATACCAGCAACCACCCCCTCTCATCTGCCAACTCGGGTTCTACCAGCTCTTTGGACCGACGCAAGGATGTTCCTCTCCGGCTGGCGCCCAGCTTACCTACGAACCCACCGCCACAGCCGGCCTGGCCCCGTGTCCCCTCAGCACCCACCGGCTCTTCCTCTCAGCAGATCCAGCAGCGCATTTCTGTACCCCCCAGTCCCACCTTCCAGCACAGTCCACCCTTTTTCCCTCCCGGTGAGAGGCCAGACCCTCCTCTGGCTGTAGCGGTAAGGCCGTTCATCCCAGATAAGGGCTCCAGACCGCAGTCACCCAGAAAAGGCCCAGCCACCATGAACTCAAGCTCCATCTACCATATGTACCTACAACAAGCAGCCCCAAAGAACTACCCTATGAACATCAAGCCCGCAGTCAAAGCAGGTACACATCAGAAACAATATTAAACTTCAACAATTTACTACTAACACTGCCAGTTTGTGCTCACCTATAGGGCAGTATTTTAATGTTTGTTATTGGGTGTTCACATCAGGGTTGGGTATTGATGCTGATCTAAGTGTGTACAATTTTATAGGGAGACGTATAACGTGATACATTAGTAAAAATATATTAATACAATTTATTTTACTTTCACTTCAGTGATAAACACCCATGAAAACTATTGTGTAGAAAAGGTCAGGATGCGCCTGTAAAAATGTATACCTACAAAATAAATGTGCATAGAATAAAAGTTTGTGGAATCTTAAAATCAGTATTATTCATTCAGTAAGAAAATAAAAAATATATATATTTTTATAGTCCATGTTCATACAGGATGCATCTTGTTTTTAAAAACAGCTAGATGCAGTGCAACAGAATGCAGGTGCCTCACTGCACTTTTTAACTTGACACAGCGTCTTTAACAATGCGTCACACACAGCAAGAAAGACAAAAAACAGCTAGAAACATTGCAGCGGTCAACAATGTCCTTTTAGCACTTAAAAAAATCATTTAAAAAACAGACAGATGCATTAATGTGAATCATGTGGTTTATTTCTTGATTATGTGTTAGTGTTTTATTAGTACAGTTTAATTTAGTATTTTCTTCTTTTTCTCTGTAGTATATGGTAAGCCAGTCCTGCCTCCCAGCTCTATGCCCCCTTCTCCCTTACCTTTCGGGGGCTCTGGCGCCTTTCCTGCCCTGCAGGGTCCAGGCGGAGACATGTTGGACATTGAGCTTGAACTTGACGGTCAAATCATGGGTGTTCCTGAGCCACCCCCACCCAACGTGGACCACATCCCGCGACCTCTCAGCCCCACTAAACTCACACCCATGGTGCACTCCCCTATGCGCTACCAGAGCGATGCTGAGCTGGAGACCTTGCGCAAGAAACTGGCCAATGCTCCACGACCGCTTAAGAAACGCAGCTCGATTACGGAACCAGAGGGTCCCAATGGGCCCAACATCCAGAAACTTCTCTATCAGAGGTTCAACACCCTGGCTGGAGGGATGGAAGGAGGAATGGGTGGTGTGAGTGGAGTTGTGACTCCATTCTACCAGCCCTCCGTGGACACAGGGGAAATGCTCTTTGATGCAGACAATGGGAATCCACCTTCAGAAACACCCATCGTGCCCTCGGGGGGTGCTGTTGCTGAGGATGTTGTCCCACAAAGTGATGCCAATGATAATGAGCCCCCAGAGCAAGTGGCTGAGGCATTGACCCCTCCGGCACCAGAACCGGTAGAAGACAATAACAATAATCCTGCAGAACCATTAGCGATTTTGCAGAGTCCTGTAGCTGAGGCCAGCACACCTGAAGAAGCAGACATCTGTCCCTCATCCCAGCCCACGGTCAGTCTACTGATACACACCCTCACACAAACTCAAGCTTGTATATTAATCATTTTTAGAAAATCCTAAATCCATTTAGGTTTCATTTCCAGCACTGCAGTTGTTGCCTTTTGGCAATATTTTACTGTTTTGAATATAACCGTTATCATCATCATCATCATCATCATCAATCTGTTATTACATATTAATATATTGTTATTTAGATAGTATATTACAATAGTCTAAGTTCAGTATTATATTTTTTTAGGTTGTATTATAATATGTAATTAAACAATAAATTATGTATTTGCAATAAAAGATTAGTTATTAATTGCAACAACTGGTGACTTAAAATAAAAAGGTCACCTTTTTCATATCTCAAAAGTCTGCAGTTATGACTTCAGTTAATTTTAATTATTTTTTTTGTACTCTGAAAAGCAAAAAAATAATAAGAAAAAAACAACAATATTAAAACCGATATTTACTAACCCATTTCAGATTACAAATGAGAAAGTATTTGATTAAATTGAGATATTTAATCAAGATTTATTTATGCTTATTTCGGTCACATTGAGTAGTTTTCTCATAACTTGGGTAACAACGCATAGGTAATGCACAAACTACACTACTGTTCGAAAGTTTTGGGTCAGTAACTTTTTTTTTTTTTAAAGAAAAAAATACTTTTATTCCGATAGGATACATTAAATTGAGCAAAAGTGACAGTAAAGACAATGTTATAAAAGATTTCTATTTCAAATAAATGTTGCTCTTTTAAACTTTCTTTTAATCAAAGAATCCTGGAAGAAAAAAACATATGGCTTCCACAATATTAATTAAGCAGCAAAACTATAATAAGAAATGATAGTAATAAATTCCATCACAGGAATAAATTACATTTGAAAATATATTTAAATAGAAAACAGTTATTTTAAATTGTAATAATATTTCACATTATTACTGTATTTTTGATCAAAAAATACATGCAGCCTTGGTTATCATAAGCCTTCTTTCAAAAACATGAAAAAAATTCACCCTACACTTTTGAACATGGAATAATTGTGCAACATCGTCTGTCCAAATACACTCATTTCGACAGCAGCATAAATATATGAAATGTCACTTATGTTCACATTAGTTTCCGTCTCCTTTTACACTGACAATTACTCTCATTTGCTATATTGGAAAGTCTCAAGTTGACATTATTAATGTGTTTACATCATTACTAGCTGATATAGATACACCAGATATCGACTACATTGTCTGAACAAACCAGTCAGATTATATTTCTTGCAACAGTGTGGACAATCAGTCCTAAAGAGCTGATCTGAAAAGCAAATCAGATTGTGTGCTGTGTGAACAAAGCCTAATGGTCCATGTCCTCAACAGGGCAAACGCACGAACTTAAAGAAACCCAACTCAGAGCGGACGGGTCACGGCCTTAGAGTGAAGTTCATCCCACTCGCTCTGCTGCTGGATTCCTCACTGGAGGGCGAGTTTGACCTTGTACAAAGGATAATCTATGAGGTGTGTATGATAACATGAATGCCATGTGAACACTTTACACACTGCTTTATTTTGCCCATTTTCATTAACAAATTCTTATTTAATTCCTCTCATTTCATAGGTTGAAAATCCCAGCACCCCTAATGATGAGGGTATCACACCTCTCCATAACGCAGTCTGTGCCGGGCACCATCACATCGTCAAGTTCCTGCTGGACTTTGGTGTTAATGTGAATGCAGCAGACAGTGATGGCTGGTGAGGACACTTTGTTGGATCTGTCAGTGTGAAAGAGATTGATCAGTCTATTCAAGCTAACTGACGTTGTGTGTCTCTATGTGTAGGACACCCTTGCATTGCGCCGCCTCCTGTAACAGCGTGCACCTGTGTAAGCTGCTGGTGGAGTCTGGTGCTGCCATCTTTGCCACCACTATCAGTGATGTGGAGACGGCAGCAGACAAATGTGAGGAGATGGAGGAGGGTTATATACAGTGCTCACAGTTTCTCTATGGTAAGAGTGCCTTTCTTTTCCTCTGTGGGTCTCAGAATAATTATTTGTCCTCACATACCATCCATTTTGAGAATTCTAATGAATCGTATGGGAAAGTGAAGGCAATTTTTAGGATCAGATCTAAATGAAAGTTACTCTACAAAATTTTGAGAGACTCTAGTTTCACTTAATATATGAAAATAGCTGTGTAAGATGACAATATCAAACTAAATAGCTTATTTAAACTCATGTGGTGTTCGGGTCCTTTTTGCTCTGAAAAAAATATATTTTCCCCTGAAAATACTAGTTAATGTTATCGCATTGGACTGAAATTTTGTGACTTTGTTCACAAAGGATATAACTACTTCTAAAAAATGTTTTGATAATTTTCATACTTTTCTGGGGGAGATTTTTCACCTTGTCACACCTGTGATGTTCCAGGGCAAAAATTACCCGGCCTCAAACAAATGCTTATAAATCGCTCATTATGCTATATTATCAACAAAGATTGGATTCAATCTTTTTGTCAACTTCTTATCTTTCATTTAGGACTGGTTTTATATTTATATTTGCTTCTGATTAATTGTAGGCCTCAGCTCACTCACCCACTCACTCTACCCCCACCCACCCACACACACACACACACACACACGCACTGGCTTCACCCTGCTTCAACAGCTGACACAGAACAACATACGCTGTTTGCGTTCAGTGGATACTCTCCAAAATGGCACCAGGGTGACGCGGAGGAGACAAATTGTTGAATAAAGTCATTATTTTTGTTTTCTTTTGCGCACAAAAAGTATTCTCATAGCTTCGTAATATTACGGTTGAACCCGATGTCACATGGATTATTTTACCGATCTCCTTGCTACGTATCTGCACCTTGATCGTGGTAATTACATTTCTGTCTATGGGAGGGTCAGAGAGCTCTCAGAATTCATCAAAAATATCTTAATTTGTGTTCCGAAGATGAACGGGGGTCTTACGGATTTGGAACGACATGAGGGTGAGTAATTAATGACAGAAGTTTCATTTTTGGGTGAACTATCCCTTATATAAGATTCTATATAGAGAACATTTCATGGAACAACAAACCAATATTTATACTGTCACAAAAAATAACACTGACACTGTCATAGAGAGACAATGTCATGCAACAATAAATCTGACCATTGTGACATGAAAAAACAGCACTGCCATATCGAGAACATTTCATGGTTCAACAATATTTATATGCTCCGTCTTTGTGCTAAAGCATTTATTAGTAAACTTTTGTCTGCTTTGTGAGAACATGAAAGCCTCAAAACCTATTGTCATAATATTTTGTCTAGAAGGTGTGATGAAAGAAAGATTATTTTGAAGCAGGGTGAAGCCAGTGCGTGTGTGTGTGTGTGTGTGTGTGTGGGTGGGGGGGTAGAGTGAGTGGGTGAGTGGGCGAGTGAGTGAGAGAGAAAGAGAGAGTTATACTATCAGATTGATGAAATGATATTGGCTGCAGTTCATGGTAGGATGAAATAGAAAACTTGTAATACTCCCAATAGTGTGTGTGTGTGTGTGTGTGTGTGTGTTAGCGTGAGAATGCATGCATCCAAACATGAACAGGTACAAGGCCTTTATGTTTGCAAGCACACGTACATATGTGAACGTGAACATGATCAACATGCTCCTGAACACTAATAGTTTCTATTACTTTCATTCTTTCCCATTCACTTTGAATGGCTGGACATTTTTGACCGGGAACACCACAAGTGTGACTTTGTGCCATTTTGTACAAAATAAAAGCATTTAAAAGCAAACTCCCCGATTAAACATTAAAGTACGCTAGTGCGATAAACAGTGCAAATTTTCATCAGTTTTTATTTAATATTGTGAAAATTATTCATAAATAATGCTTTTTTCACTCAAAAAATGAGGTGCCTACTCTCAGATAAATGAGGCCTATGATTAATCAGAAGCAAATATAAATACAAAACCAGTCCTAAATGAAAGAAAAGAAGTTGACAAAAAGATTGAATCCAATATTTAGAGATAATATAGCATAATGAGTGATTTATTAGCAATTTTTGAGGCCGGGTGCTTTTTGCTCTGTAACCTCGTAAGTGTGACAGGGTTCTGAACACAACACAAGGGTTAAAGAAAGAACAAAAACACTTTTTTACAAACACAAATAAAGCTACAAATGAATAAACAACTACATATACAGATAATTTTTCTTTGATAGTTAGTGATGATATAGATTTCTTGGTAGAAAATGTCATTGAGTGTCACACATTTTTGAGTTCTCATTGCAATTACGCTGCTATAACCAGCAGATGTCCCCAAAGTACAGAGTTTAGAGCTCTTACAACAATAATTTACAAAGATTTAAAAAGCCTGACTTATCCCATCACTACGTGCCCATTGTCGGGCTTTTAGGCATAATCGATGTAAGAATTCTCCAAAAGTTCCATTAACATATTAAGTACACTACCATTCAAAAGTTTTGGGTCAGTAAGATATGTTTTTTTTTTTTTTTTTTTAAGAAATAGATACTCTTATTCAGCAAGGACACATTACATGTATAAAAAGTGACAGTAAAGACACATTACAAAAGATTTCTATTTCAAATAAATGCTGTTCTTTTGAACTATGATATTCTGAAAAAGTATCAGATTTTCTACATGAATATTAAGCAGCACAACTGTTTTCACTAATAATAAGAAATGTTTCTTGAGCAGCAAATCAGCATATTAGAATGATTTCTGAGGGATCATGTGACTGAAGACTGGAGTTCAAAATTCAGCTTTACCATTGCAGGAATGAATTACTTTTAAAAGTACATTAAGATAGAAAGCAGTCATTTTAATATTTCACAATATTACAGTTTTTACTATATTTTTGATTGGATAAATGCAGACTTGGTGAGCACAAGATACTTTTTGTATAAATATAAATCAAATCTTACTGACCCAAACTTTTAATGTACGTTGATCAATAGTATTACTCAGTACTCACCAATATAATGTAACAATTTTTTTGTGTGGTGCTCATGTTAATGCCATAATATCATACCAAATGAGATATTTCCATGCCTTATTAAGACCTTTTTCTCTCTGTGTGTTTACAGGTGTGCAGGAGAAGCTGGGAGTGATGAATAAGGGAGTCGTGTACGCGCTGTGGGAGTATGAGGCTCAGAGCGCAGATGAGCTTTCCTTTCAGGAGGGTGACGCCATTACTGTCCTACGCAGGAAGGACGATACCGAGACAGAGTGGTGGTGGAGTAAACTCAATGACAAAGAGGGCTATGTGCCACGTAACCTATTAGGGGTAGGTGCACACACGGGATATAGCAGCAGAGTATATTTAAAAATGTAATTTATTTCTGTGAATGCAAAGCTGAATTTTCAGTATCATTACTCCAGTCTTCAGTCACATGATCCTTCAGAAATCATTCTAATATGATGATTTGCTGCTCAAGAAGCATTTTTTTCGAGCTTTATTTTCAGGATTCTTTGATGTCCAAATGATCAGAATTTATTTGAAATAGAAATCTTTTGTATATATTTCACTTTTGATCAATTTAATGCATCCTTCTTGAATAAAAAGTGTTAATTCTTTCCAAAAAAAAAAAAACTTTTGAAAGGCAGTGCATATTATGAAATGATATTAATAGCTGTGTCTTTTTGTTTCTCCGTAGCTTTACCCCAGAATAAAACCACGTCAGAGGTCTCTGGCATAACCCTCTCGTGGGTGACCGCGTGGACTGATGTCTCGAGGTGTTGAACCTCCATCTTTCACCTCTATGTGCCACTTGGACCATAGAAGGGGTGAAGCTGCTAAACCCTGAACCTGGAGGCACAATTAACCGCACTTCACACTCTCCAGTGAACACCAGGCCAAACAAGCAGCCTCAGGTTTCTCGGTCTGCCCCCATCAGCTCTGCTACCAGGCCTCCGGATCTCCCACTCCACTCCTCACACGCTCTCTTGTATCCATGTAAAATGTATTATAGCTGTACATCACACCTTGGGGATCAATCGCTTTGACGAGCTTTTCTTTATTTGTAGTTGCTTACCCATGATGCTTTGCTGAGAAGACCAGGGCAGATGGTGCTCTTTGTCAGAGAGAGATTCTGTATACTTTGAATTGAACTGGATGAATGAGAGCTGTTATGGAAGTTTAAAACAAAGGACTTGAATTTTATAGTTTATCTACAAAGCGAGTGTATAAACTGGAAGTATATTAGAGCAGAGAACAAAATATACAGTTTGCATAGAACGATTATTCTGATCTATGACTGAGGAATCCCATATCCTGATGGGCATGTATATGATTCATAAAGGCACATATAACTGAGTGTATGTGTATGAGTGTATAATTTTATGTACGAGTGTGATCTTTCTTTTAAACTGCAGTGAGCATCATGAAGTGTGAAGTGTTTTTCGAAGAGTGTGTGAAGTGTATAGAGAGATTAAGATGAACCATCATTATAAAATCAGTAAGTATTTAGCCTACAGGGACTGACGCTATACAATTTTGTCGGTTTTTTGGCTGTAGAGGGTTTGGCTGGAGCGCCATGGCTCCGATGAATTCAGCTGAAAATTTTCTCTGCATTTACATATTTTATACTACTTTTTTTCATGTTTCTTTATTATACCAGCCCATTCCACTCCACTCCAGTTTTTAGTCATGTGAAATGATTTTTATATTCTGCCATTGAGGCAGTGAAGAGCTTTGTGGAGTTTAATCTTGTAAATACTGTGATGGGGACGGGAGAGGAGACATGCTTGACTCGATGCTGTTAGACTAAACTGCCCGTGTGGGCTTCTGTGAAATACAGTGACTTGCACCTTGTGTTCTATACATGTGCACAATAAAAAGAAATGAGTCGTAGCAAGAAATCATGTCTACTTTGGGTTATGCTCCTTGCTCAGTCTCTCCCTCTGTTTTTGATTGATAAATTGATTAACATCTGGTTCAATGCTCTTTTAGTGGCCTAAAAAAAGCCAATTGACTGAAACAACCATCGACAACTGATAGGAAGTATATGATGGAAGATGAGATCAAAGTTCTTCAGTTAAAAGCAAAGCACTATATTTGGGGCACATCAAATTCAGCCTTGCACTCAGGTATCATTATTCCAGATCTCACTATTAAAATGACATAGAGAAAAATATGGGATGGGGGGGGGGGGGGGGGGGGGGGGGGGAAAAACGATCAAAACAAGCGCATATAAATATACAAGTACAGTTCTTTTGGAAGAGAGAACTACGGTCTTGTAAAGAAAAGAAAAAAAAAAACTGCCCTTGAGATTATGGTTTCTCTAAAGCAAATAATGACCTTGTTAGTCCACCTATAAAATAACCTTAAAGCACAGGGATTATCCGACAGGTTATAAACACCACCAAATCAAAGACACATTAGAAAGGTCTGTAAACATAAAATAAGCTTCCAACATAACCACTAGAGCACCACCCATACAACAGGGCCTTTGCCTTCTAGCAACGGGACACATGCAGAACAGTAGTAAATGAAATGGATTCAAAACTACAGCAATCAAATTTAGTTGATCTTTTAGAAATAACATGCACAGAAAAATCCATGGGCCAAAGAGACTTTATTTCTGGTGTTAAGCTCCATCTTCAACATTGCAGGACGTTTGGGATACAAAATCCTTCATACTGATGGAAGACTCGTCTAACTTTAGTGCCACTACCATTTTGGTGGAGTGTATGTTCCTTGATGTAGTTAAGATTATTGGTACTGGAGGAAGGGAAGACTGGTGGAGGCAGGGAAGGAGTTAAGTTAGGAGTCACGAAGTGTTCACTTCTGCTCAGGCATAAGGTCATTGATCGACTGGCCTGCCTCCAAGCGTTTCTCCATTTCTACAAGCAGCTTAACGCCATCCACCACCATCTGAACCAGCTCAACCTCAGAGAAGCCCAGACGGTCTGCGTTGGAGATGTCAAAGACACCGCCTACTGCAGCAGTGTCAACTCCACCTGGAGACGAGAGCAAGTTTAGTATTGGAGATGGTATTCTGTACAGGTAACTTTTTATGGCTCTGGTGAATCTATACCTGTTCCACGCTTTTGGAGCCTCAGCCGCTTGAGGATCTCACCAAACTTCTCATGCTTGCTGAGGTTAGGAAGTTTGACATGAACGCCACCACGCAACCCTGTGCCAAGGTTGGAGGGGCAGGTTAGGACATAGCCCAAGTGCTCGTTCCACATGAACTCATGGCCCTTCTCTTTGAACAACTCTTCAATCTGCAAGACAAGCAGGTTTGGATTTAACAATGTGCAAACACTGGAGCTGCTCGCAATGTTGAAGGTCTCAGATTGCTTAAAAACCCAACCTTTGTGAGGCCTGTGCAGAAGCGATTGAAGACTTCCTTCATGTTGCCCCCCTTCTGCATGGAAATAACACGAAGGTGGTCTTCCTCATTCACCCAGACCAGGAAGGTCTTGTTGTCATTGTGCCTATTTAAGAGCATTAAGAGGGGTGGGGAGAAAAAAAAAAAAAAAACACACACACATTTAAAGGGATAGTCCACCCAAAAATGAAAATTGTCATTACTTACTCACCTTCATGTCATTCCAAACCCGTAAGACCAGCAAGGGAACTACCACGTTCAAGGCCCAGAAAGGTAGTAAGGACATTGTTAAAATAGTCCATGTGACATCAGTGGTTCAACCATAATTTTAAGCTACGAGAATGCTTTGTGCGCCAAGAAAACAAAAATAACGTCTTTATTCAACAATTTCTTCGCTTCGGTGTCAGTCTCCACCGTGCACTCATGAGAGTACCACAATGCACGTGTGCCTTCCTCTGCTTGAAAACAAGGTACAGCGCATCTGGATTCTACGTCAGAACGCCTCGTGAACACGCACCGACTGACACCGGAGAGAAGAAATGGTTGAATAAAGTCATCGTTTTCTTTGCGCACAAAAAGTATTCTCGTAGCTTCATAAAATTACGGTTGAACCACTGATGTCACATGGACCATTTTAACAACGTCCTTACTACCTTTCTGGGCCTTGAACGTGGTAGTGCCGTTGCGGTCTATGCAGGGTCATTAAGCGCTTGGATTTCATCAAAAATATCTTTGTGTTCCGGAGATGAACTAAGGTCTAACGGGTTTGGAACGACATGAGGGCGAGTAATTAATCAGCTCCAACATTTTCATTTCAAGATGGAATCTCCAAATAATATCTACACTGGATATACTGTATAATAAACTTTAATATTTTAGCCAAGATGGCACCCAATGTATCCACTTTGTAATATAAAATACAACATTATACAAATCTATACAATAGCATCAACATGGCTATTTTCATATCAAGTTGGAATACTCAAATTAAAATTGTATTGCTACTACAAACGTTTTAATTATAAACGTTCTTATTTCATTTTTAAAAATTATGCATTTATTGAAACCAAATCTTAATAAATGGATAAAATGTATTATAACATTGATAAAAGTTATTCTGTAATATTAAAGATGGCACCTAAATGCATCTATTTTGGATATAAAATGCAACATACAAACTATACCAACACGACTTTATTTCAAGCTGGAATTACCCATTAAAATAATAATGATAATAATAATAATAATAATAATAATAATAATAATAATAAATTAATATCCATAGAGAGAAAAGAATTTTTTTTTTTAAAAAACACCTTTCTTTATATTATGAAGAAAAGAGTAATTGACCAATAAATTAATATCCATAGAGAGAAAAGAATTTTTTTTTTTTAAAAACACCTTTCTTTATATTATGAAGAAAAGAGTAATTGACCAAAAAGGCTGCTCTCACTCACCAGATCCCTCTGCCATCGGGCCAGTCACGGGCCATCCCAGAGGCCAGCAGCAGTGGGGACACAGGCTTATCAAATAGGAAGTGGTCATCAATCAGCTGCTGCTGCTCCTCCTCTGTCATGTCCTTGAGGGCATAGTACTTTCCTTTAAGATCACCATCAAGGACACCCAAAGCTGTGAAAACCGCAGGATAGATCACAACACAACTGCATCATTACAGAGTGGATGCTTCAATCACTCATTTCTGCCCACTCCTCTTGAACGACCAATCATGAATCATGTACATCCTATGAAAACAAGTGCCTAGACGAGCTCACCCTCAACGGACAGACCCTCGATGGCCCGTCTCTCCCCACGGCTGCAGTGAGGAGGGAGGCAGAAACCACGGATGCTCCTGCCAGTTCGCACTCTGGAGCTCAGAACATAGTTGGGGTCAAGGTCGTCTCCACCCTATTAAAAACACCACTAAATTAACAGCAGACTATTTTAAAATGTTAAAGCCTATTAGATGCACCAGACAGTGCGCGGTGTACCTGGAGGTTGTCTGGGTTCAGGTCAGTCTTGTGTTTGTCTGTGGGTTTGTATCCCCCATGGCGGTCCTCAATGATGGGGTCCAGGAGATCTTTGAACACTTCATACGTCTCCTCATCTCCAGCAACGCACCCCACCGTCATGATGAAAGGATGACCTGGAACACAAAAGATCAGCAGTACTTCAATATGCCGTGGTGGTGACAATACAAAGAATTTTCGGAAACTTTAACGCTAATGGCCCTCATGATTGTAAAGCGCTTTGGGTGTACAGCAAAATGCTTCATCATTCATTCATGGCAAGCAGATTGTCACAAGCAACAGCTTAATATAGCCACACGTCATGTTTATCACCACATGGTTGGTCTTACAGTAATCATGAGATTCAAGAACACACAATTCCTCTTTTGTTGGGCTTCACCAATATTACACCTTAGATTGTCGTTGCAACTTTCTCTCAGTTTTTGCAGAGTCAAATGCATGAGGGAAAATAAATGGTGCATAATAGGGTTGGGCCAATAAACGATGCCATAGTCCATAACCGATGGCTGACAGACATCACGATGTTGAGCACGGACAGACGAGCTCGACACATGCGCAGTATCACCTACTTGACTCGCACGGTCTCAACATTCACTCAGCACAAAGTCCCCCCCTCCCTCCCTCCTTCTCAATGTCATCATCCATCTCAATGTTTCACTGTAGACATCGTCCGATGTCAATTTGATGGACATCGCCTGCATCACATGCATTAGCCAGCAGGATTACAGCAGCAGGCATGAGGAAGCAGCACGGTTTGAAGGATGCAAATCTGAATGTAGAGGCAGAGTGCAATTAGGTTCAGTGCCTCCTCATTTTGCACGCATCAGGCCCAAGAATGCTTTGAATAGTCAATGCACGCTTTTTGTAAGCACTTAAATATCGGTGCAAAATCCCCATTCTCCATAGTGGAGATGCAGAATATTCAAGCTTATTTTTGTCCTGCTTTTAACATCTAATTACTAAGCTACACGCTTATCACACGGGCATGAATGCTGTCATTTAAAATGTCATCCATTACACATAAATGGTTTAATAACGTTTCTAGCAAAGCGTTCAGAGACCCACTGAATTGTCTATTATTAGCAAAGTGCGTCATTCCAGCACAGCCAGGAACCATGATTTTACTAGCTCAATTTATTTTTGTACAAGACCAGTCAGCTAGAAATAGATTCAAGCCCTTTCAACTTGAAAGTGCAACTTTTTAATTTACTTTACCAAGATGCAATTATTGGTTTTATAATCCGTAAAATCGCCAATTATATGTACAATATTAGAGTCTGAAAATGTGCATTTGTTCTTTATTCATGGTAGATTTGTGAAAACTTAGCGATTATAAATAAAGCTTGGTAGTTGGCTGCAGGTGGTATTAGGGGGAGGGACGTTCTTGTTCTAGACGGTCTCAACATTCACTCAGCACAAAGTCCCCCCCTCCCTCCCTCCTTCTCAATGTCATCATCCATCTCAATGTTTCACTGTAGACATCGTCCGATGTCAATTTGATGGACATCGCCTGCATCACATGCATTAGCCAGCAGGATTACAGCAGCAGGCATGAGGAAGCAGCACGGTTTGAAGGATGCAAATCTGAATGTAGAGGCAGAGTGCAATTAGGTTCAGTGCCTCCTCATTTTGCACGCATCAGGCCCAAGAATGCTTTGAATAGTCAATGCACGCTTTTTGTAAGCACTTAAATATCGGTGCAAAATCCCCATTCTCCATAGTGGAGATGCAGAATATTCAAGCTTATTTTTGTCCTGCTTTTAACATCTAATTACTAAGCTACACGCTTATCACACGGGCATGAATGCTGTCATTTAAAATGTCATCCATTACACATAAATGGTTTAATAACGTTTCTAGCAAAGCGTTCAGAGACCCACTGAATTGTCTATTATTAGCAAAGTGCTTCATTCCAGCACAGCCAGGAACCATGATTTTACTAGCTCAATTTATTTTTGTACAAGACCAGTCAGCTAGAAATAGATTCAAGCCATTTCAACTTGAAAGTGCAACTTTTTAATTTACTTTACCAAGATGCAATTATTGGTTTTATAATCCGTAAAATCGCCAATTATATGTACAATATTAGAGTCTGAAAATGTGCATTTGTTCTTTATTCATGGTAGATTTGTGAAAACTTAGCGATTATAAATAAAGCTTGGTAGTTGGCTGCAGGTGGTATTAGGGGGAGGGACGTTCTTGTTCTAGAGCGCATATGATTGGTCAAAAATAGAGTAGTGCAGGATGAGTCACATTTTTGGACACTTTCTGCTAAAAGTACATGTCTACTGACATTCAAATGTAAAGTAGCATTTAGAAGAGCTCAGAGCTAACACACATGGACTAAAAGCCGCAAAACTCAACTTTGCGAATCAAACCCTTGCATATTTGATCACACCCTGAAACACAGGTGCATTGCCATCTTGAGCATCCGGGACGTCACGTCACGTCACGTTACCTGGGTTGTCAACTCCGGTCTGAATGACGTCATCCACGGTAAAGCCGCTCGGGGTTTGTTTGTCCCGCAGGTTTGCGTACATCTCGAGCGTCAGCACCTTCGCCATGTGGTTGTTGTGCTGGCTGAGGTCGGGATACTCCTGCTCGGCGATGTAGTTCATCTTCAGCTGATTGTGAGTGTTACCGAAAGGCATGACTGCGTCTACCTGGTGCAGATATTTGCAAACAAGGACACGTTAAAGGCAAGTTCAAATCCGACTCAAAGCCAGCCCCTCAGCTGCATTAATGATGTAACAGCATTAAAGCGCATTTGTCACAACGGAGGAATCCGTTTCAGATCGCTTGAACGTCACGGCAACAAACGTGTTCCGTCACGCGCTGTAAATGCATGCGGATTACGCAGTGTCTAACGTGCATTATGAAGATTCATTTATTATTCTCTGAAGCATGCTGATGCGTAATGCGCAACGTCTCCAAAGACCTTGCTGAAAGGGAGGCTGACTGCAAGGTCGTTGCTGATGTTAGGGACACAAGCACCTTGTCATGCACGTATCTGCGATCTTTTGGCCAGCGTATCATTTAAAGCGTTTAAATGTCTCTGTATTGACATTACTAAGCTCGCGACACGTTTAAAGAGTTTAGGTAAACATAAACGGCGCATTGCAAATTGCCAACAGAGCTTAAATACGCGACTTCTGTTTGAATGCCGATGCATTCCTGAAAACACTTGAATCATTAATACACCTCACAAATGTATGCTTTTGTAAATTGATCTGGCAGTGTCATCAGATCATGTTCTCGGAATATTATCACAATAAAGGCTTGATTTAATGATCTCAAACAAAATCCATACCTTGTACTGATTTTCTTTGGGAAAGCGGAATTAATCCTTCCTAAAGTCCACCAGAACCCACACAAAGACTGCTAATGGTGTCCAGACGTAAGCGGCTTTGTTGGGGTTTTTATATCAAGCCCGAGCTCTCCTCTGATTGGACGCTATTTGAGTCCATTCATTCTATTGGACGGCGTCGCATCACATCCACAACATCCAGTATTTGCTTACATTGATCGCATGATGTTTTTCCTTGACGGCTCTGCTTGTCATGGTTGACAACAAAATTGAACAATGTGGAATTCGATCACATGCGTTTATCAGACTCTTGTCTTGCACCTTAACCAGATAAATTGTCTAACCTGTACTAAACAAGAGTAAGTCAGTAAGATTTTATATCTTTTTTATGAAGAGAATCAACTTATATTAGTTGATTATTTAATGCTTATCAGATTTGTATTTATTGATTTATTTTTTGATATTATTATTATTATAGTCTTCTTCACAGACCCCCTGGAGTACTTTGAGGGACCCCTTCGAAATCTATGACTTATTGTTCTGGCTGAATAATTTATGCGGCACTAAAGTCTTTCTATCAGTCTGTCTGTTTGTGTTTGTTTAGGCCTTAATATATATCACCCTAATGCACCATTACTTTGATGTAGTGTTGGAGTGGTTTTGTTTTCCCAGGAAATGAATTTCGGTTAGCATTTATTTCTGGTTTCATGTTGTCGTCCTTTAGATTGCCTTGTGAAACAAAACACTGTTTATGCAAGTGCTTCTTTTTACTGTCTCCTTTAAAGCAGTCTCTTTTGCTCTGTTACGTGATACATTCGGCAGTATCTATATACAAATGAATATGAATGAACAAAATGCTTCAGTCTCACTCAACTAAACCAAATCTTTCAGTAACATAATGTTCTGTTCAGTTCATTATGATTTTAATTGTTTTTTACATTCACTATGGTCTTTGTTCCTAGGCAATATTAACACTAATCAGACCTTTAATGCTGAGAATTGATGTTCATTCTGGTGTCCAGAAATGTAACAATCGTATGTCTGCTACTTCACCTGTTCACTGAATGTACTCTCTTTACTTTTGGTATTTTGTATTTAACAAATATAATTACTCCTATAATTCTTTCAAAAATGTCTCTTACTGACCCCACACTTTGTTATCTGCCGTATAGCTGTAGTATCGTGTAAGAATTTTGCATGAATTTGTTACCAGAATTTGGACCTTTGCATCTTGTTTCAGACAGACCTCCGGTCTTCTCTATATATTGCTAATGAGAACCTTCTGGATTTCCTGGATTTAAGAGACCACCTGCTATGAAGGAAATGATATACTGCTCCTGTAAGTGTGAGGTTGTTGCCTTGCCGTTGTGAGTCTGAGCTATGTTTTTACTAGAAACACAGCTTTAACTATAGTCTCCTGTGTACAGTAAGCTCACCTAGGAGCTTAACTGTGGGCTCATGGAGAGACCTCCATGCTGAGAAGATAATGTCATCTCCACTCTGCTTGACTTCTAGTGTAGTTCAATGCTGTTTGCGTTGCTTCTACCTCCTGCTTTGTCAGAAATCACACAACATATTGCAGTTTGTTTCATGTTAACCTGTATCTTTCTGTTTCTCTCTAGTATCCCAGAAAGCCCAGCCTGACCACACCCTTGTTTGTGATTGATTGACTGTCTCATTGAAGGTACAACACATATTTTGCATGATGTTTAGTGTTCAACTTAGCATTAGTATTAGCATAACAACTGGTATGCTGGTCAGCAAAGGCAGAGTTTTCACTTTGAAATATTCTTTTAAATATTTTACAAATTCTTTTACAAAAAATGTTCGATTTGATAAAGAGAGAACTCATCTCTGAATAAAACCTGAGTCTGCATCTGATGAGTGTTCATGATGGCGGTGTTTTCCCCCTCAACCCTGTAGACTGTTTTTTTTTCTCCCCGGTTCAGGGAGTGCAACGTAGTGTGCACCAATCACATTTTGACAGGGTGAGACAAACGCTGATGTCATAGAGGGTCTAAGGCAGAATATTTAGCCTTTAGCTCGCTCGTTTTTATAGAAACAAAGCATTGGGTAAAATACTGATGGACGAAAAACAACACTGCATGTATGCTAAAGCAGAACAAAAGAGCAGCTATAACAGCATGTCGTGCTAATTGTCACCTTGAGAAGCTCACAAAGCACTACTAGAATAATGAAGTCCTTTTCTCAGATCATTTTATCTTACACAGAAGGCTAACAGCCTACAAAGTCTCTCCCTATAGCTGTGTTTTCTGTCAAGCCCTCCTGACAGGGAGCTGTCAAAATCACCCCTTCTCTCTCTTCAAATGTCTCATTTGCATCGCTCTTAAAAGCATTTAATCCTTTCTTTCTCCCCTCCTCCTCCTCAATTACCTCTCTGAAGCTCTGTGTAGAGGCCAAATCAGCACTATTTAATGAACGCAGACAGGAAACCAAAAATGATTCAAATGTATTCAAATCTGTTACTCGTTCAAAACTCTTTTGGAAGTTGATTTTTAATATAATCACACCTCAGTGCTTAGCTTATGTACACTACCATTCAAAAGTTTGGGATCAGTAAGATTTTTATTTTAAAAGAAATTAATACTTTCATACAGCAAGAACACATTAAAGCCATTTGTTACAAAATATGTTTTTGGAACTTTCTATTCATCAAAGAATCCTGAAAAAAAAGTAATAATAATAATAAATGTTTCTTGAGCACTAAATTAGCAAATTCGAAAGATTACCAAAGGATACTGAAGAGTAAGTAAAATTCAGTTTTGCCATTGCAGGAATAAATTACATTTTAAAATACAGCTATTTGAAAATTGTAATATTTTACAATATAAATTTTTACTGTGTTTTTGATCAAACAAACAGCCTTGTTGAGTGTAAGGGATTTTTTCATAAACATTAAAACATCCAACTTTTGCATGCAATATGGAGGTTTGTTGGATAAAGTTGAAAATATTTAATGATCTTCATTTAATTTGAACAGTATATTAATAAGCATTTCTGGAATGTTAAATGTCTGTCAAAGGCAATTTTGCATAATTTTTGCATATACACCACCAGGACTGATTAAATTCACAGAAGTGAGATAAGTCAGCGTAGCACATCATATATTACATATCGCCTTCAAATGATATGTTCAAACCATTTCTATCTGGCCTGCCTCAGAATGCTCATGTGTGCAGTGACATTGAGCTGAAGGTCAACAGGATTCCTCAGCTTGGCTGTTTTCCATGCTTTCGGTTGATGCATCCCAGCCAGGTAGATTAAAGATATATGTTGCAGCTAATCTGCCTTTAAAAAACCCTGATTACATTGCTTTCTATTGACTTACACTTACATTGACCAGTCGGCAGCCATCTGTTCTCTATTGCCCAATCCAACTGCACCACTCAGATAGTTTTTGAACCAATGAGCATTGCGTCTATAAAAGTCCCTGAATGTAGACACAAGGGTGTTTGCAGCATTAAAATGTTTGAAAAATTGCACTGGAATGAATAGAAAGCTCCTTCATATCATAGTTATTAGTCACATTAATTTGAGTAGAGCACTTTTAGGGACTTCTGTTAAACTGAACTACTTCACAATAAAAATACATTGTATATGGAATAATAAATAGCTAAGATAATGAAAATATGCAGAACTAGTGCATGACATAATGTAATACTGGAAGACAACTGTACAACCATGGCAGATTGCCCAAGTCTTTCGAGTAAAATGGCAAGCGCTATTGTATGCATCAGCTTGGCGCAACCAGTTTTCCAGCTCCTCCATTCAGTGCCCAGTAAAAATTGGCTTCGCCTTTGCTCTTGACCTATTGTGATCACAGAGGCTGGCAGTGATAGAGGCCATTTAAATTTTAACCAGCCAAATGAATTTAGGTCAGCATCGGCTTTCATAAGAGCTTAATTATCTTGAATAATAAATCTAGACTGCTGTCCCTCCTGCTGTGACAGAGCCCATCCATGAGTGGAGAGCCTGCCCTTCAGTCGCTGCGCCAAACAACAGTGTATTCAGCTGAGAGACTGAAGCTGGACAAGAGCACACTGTAGAGTTAAGCACTAAACTTTCTCATGGGGGTTGTTTCAAAACTGTAGGTATATGGTATGGCTGTTCAAAGGCTTTACATGATGGTTAACACACATGTTGGTGTGATCTTGAAGGAATATTCATGGTTATAAACAAGTTAAGCTCTACTGAGCGTATTTAAATGTTAGGAATAGAAGAATAACAAAAGATAAAGTCATATTATGACAAAGTCGAAAATTAGACTTTTTATCTCAGAATTTTGACAATTTTTTCATGATGAAATCATGATCATTTTTGACATAATTTCTATATTTAATCTCATATTTATTTGTTGTCGTAGAACTTTGTAATAATCATAACTTATACGTTTGACTTAGTATCTAATAATTTTGACTTATGTCGTAATTATGATTTATTTAGTCATTATTTAGTATACGTTTAGCTCATAATTGTAACTTTGCGTCTCATAATTTGTCATAATTATGATTTTTTTTTAAATCATAATTTTTCATTTTTATCTCGTAATTATGACTTTTATTTGACATTTTATGATTTTCTTTTCATAATTTTGACTTTTTATCTTATAATTAACTCTATTTTGACTGTTTTTTGTGCTCTTTATTTAGACTAATTTGTGCATCCCTGGTGCAAAGTTAAAAAAAAAATACTGTTAGTTTGTTTACAGCTAAAAATTTTAAAGATGAGAAACCTGAAATATTCCTTGTAGATGGGACTGATTAAAGCACTGTGCAACAACATGCTTTGCTGGGTGCTGTCTCTTTAGTACCAGACTGGCATATTAAACCATTAAGTACTCAGAACCCCTCTTATAATGGATCTCAAGTGAATGTAACACTTTCAGTCTTTGAGAGGGATTACGCTTAGTGCTTGTGAAGAGCTCTGCAGCAAAAGTAACCTGTTCCCGAGTCCATAACGTGTACGTTGTTGTTTAATGTAGTGCACTTAGCTGACTCACCGAAAAACAGCTCTCAGCTGCAGATGGGATGGACCATTCAACAGACACACTGCATTACATAACACACTCACATATTTTCTAATTCACTGTCATTACACACACACATACACACGCTCTGTTTCTCACTGAGTCACACAACATGCAACGTCACAGTGATGTGCATGGGCTATGCAGCAGGATTGGTGTGTGTATCAGAGAATATAATGTCTGTAGCAAATTTATACACAGAGGAAGGGGAACAATCGATCACACTGATCGTGTTTTGCTGTGATATGTGAAATATTATCTAAATTTCAGAAGGAGGTGAGTGGGTGGGGTCTTTGTCTCTCTGTCGTCTGCTGGTGTCTGTGCTGGTCACGTGTAGAGGCATGCATAAGATGCTGCATATATATCATATATCATATATAGCATATATATCATATATCATATACAGCAGACCTCATCTCAAGCTGTGAATGTTTTGGAACAATCTACATTTTGTGTGTGACTGTTCAGTATTGGTTGAAATAGTTTTTTGTTGTTGGAATTCTAATGAATGCCTTGAAGTTGGCTGGAACATCGTTGTTTTTAAAGAAGTAAAGTTAGTGTTACTTTTTTGTTGACATTTCATTTTTTTTGTAATGTTCAGATTTTTTATTATTTAAATTGTTATTTTGAATTTATATTGTTATTGTAAATGCTTTTTTGCTGTCATCTAACACTTAATAAAAAATAAATTGGTAACACTTAACAACAAAGTCTGATTAGCATTAACATTAACAATGAGCATTTGTTGCAGTGTTTTTAAATCTAGGTTAATGTAATTTAATAAATATACAACTGTTCATTGATAGTTCATATTAGCTCAGGTCCATTAAATAATATTAACAATAATAATAAAAGTAACTTTTGATTTTTAATAATGTATTAGTAAATGTAAAAAAAAAATTCAAAAATAACTAGGATTAATAAATACTTTCGAAGAATTTAAATTTTTAGTTGACATTAACCAATGTTATTAACTAATGTTAACAAAACTTATTATAATGTGTCACTAATATATCTTTACAAAAATAAACATTTAATAGCACCATTAAATGTAATCTTTATCCAATCTCAAAATGAGTATTATACTGTACATTATAATGTTGTGATGTCTAAATTCACTTGTAACATTTAAACAATAATTGATTTTAACAATTTGATGTTGTTATTATTATTATTTAATTAATTGAGAAAAATAGTATAGAATTTTAATTTTTGCAATTTATCAGATTATTAACATGAAAATAATTATGAGTTTATCTATTCTGTTCTGTTCTATAATGATTGTAATGTTTTCATTCTGGCGTTTTTCAGTTCACTCATCATTGTGATGGAACATGGCCTCTGTATTTCTCTCGTCTCTCTCTTTCCCCCTCCTCCAGCTCCAGTGGTTTTGTCTAATCTGGATTGGGTGAAAGTGGAAAGGCTCATTTATCCTGTGATGCATTGTTAAACACTCTCTACAGCAGTGTTTATGCGTTCAGCTCCTGTTCCCCAAAACTACTTATTAGAGACAATAACGGAGAGGGAAAAACCCAGTCACCTTCATCTGTTTGCTCCTCATTTGGTTTGCCCTGTGGCCGTCTCGTCCCGTCAAGACTGCAGAGTTATTTTTCCTCCGTTCTCTGCGCTGTAATTGATTTCTGGGCTAGGAGACAAAATTGGACCTTGTGCCTGTGGCCTACATGTCATTGTAGTTCTCGCTGTCTCCTGCAGACGAGCTATCATTAGACCAGTGCAGAATAGCTCTCTCCTCCCGTTTTACACCTGCTGGACGTTCATTCACAGACTCCCATTTGCATATGAATGCCATGGCTACTGTATTAATGAAACATTGCCTCCATTGTTGCCATGAGAACAAAAGTGGCGATGATGTCATGCCGCTCCTTTCACCTCTCCACGCTGGAAGATTAGCTGAGAGGACACAGCAGGCTCATGGAGTAGCTCATTATGAGTGAAGGCATGATTCCCAGCCTCTGCACAGTCTGGATGCCCACGCAGTCTCCCTGCCAACCATTCAGCATAATGGTGGAAAACGGCACATTAAACTGATTCATTTCATTGTTCAAAAGGTCTTGAAAAGGCATGCGATATAGAATCTTTCTTGCTTGGTTGACCTGTTTAGTGCACTGCTTAGATGAATTCATGTCTGTATGAGTTTTCTTACAGTTGCAAAAGACTGAAATGTTGTTGGAGGTTGCAAATGAGAGGCAAGTAGGGATGCACAATAGATTGGAAGCAAATTGGTTATTGGCTGATATTAGAGGTTCGTATTATTGTTTTATTTTTTATTTTAAAGGGGCCATATGATGTGATTTCAAGTGTTCATTTCTCTTTGGAGTGTTACAAGCTGTTCGTGAATTGATAAGATCCCTAAAGTTGCAAAGACTAAAGTCTCAAACCCAAAGAGATGCAGCATCATGACCCCTTTAATTTAATTTTATTTTATTGGTTGTTGAATCTATATTTAAATTTTCATGTCTGTTTAAACTATTTTTACATTTAGATGACTTTTGTTGCCATCTAACACTCACTTAAATTAGTTTCAAAAATGAATCATTTAATAACACTGTTAAATGTAATCTTTAGCAAATCTCAAAAAGAATATCTATAAAGAATATATATATTATAATATATTCATACTGTATATTATAATGTTGTGAAAAACACTGATTTTAGTATACAGTGTTTTATTTTAAATGTATTTACATGAAACCCTGGAGGTTTGTAAGGGCATTCGTGAGTTGATGCAAAGCTAATAATCAACAAATTCAAATGAAAAATTCAAAAAGGATAAACATTGAAAATATACATGTACATCATTTTCAACATTTGTGAGCACAGAAGTTTACAGAATTGTACCAATATTCAAAAAAAAAAAAAGCTCAAGGATGTTGAATGTTTGAAAGTGAAGAATTTAAGACAAACATTAGTATTGTGAATGGTTAAATAAATTATCATTCATATGAAATATATTTTTTTTTACTTTACAGTACAATTGTGCAGTACAATATATTTCTGTCTTCATTTTTTATAATTAGTTAAAAAATGAAATAATAATAATCATTTCCTTTAATGTTTTTTAATAAAAACATTACCAAAAAAAAAACACTTACTAAAAATATTACATATTTTTCATTTTACTGGCATATAATCTTGTCATTATCTGTCATCAGAGAACAGTGAATATCAGAATGTGTTGTTAATTTTAAAAAGTTCGGGACTGATTTAGACTGAGTAGTACTGTATGTTAATAATGGCCAATTATCAGTTACTGACCAGACATTAAGTATAATTATCAGACTGAATTTTGATATTGGTGCATTTCTAGATGCAGAAAACTGGCTTTACACATCTCTGGGGTTTTGGGCTGTATTTCTTCCACATCAATGAATGTGTAGTGTAAAGCTTGCCTTTATCTCTTACTTATTCTGTCATTCTCCCCACTCTCCTCTCTCACCCCATCATGCAGTGAATTTCACATCCATAAGAGTGTTATATAATCATGTTTAATGCCAGTGTCCTTCATCTCTGTATACTGATCGAGCTCAGAGCTGCTCAGAGCTCTTTTCCAAGCAACCAACCCAATGCTAAAATGCTAACAGCAGATAATCTGCCCCAAAAATGTTTATGATACACTGGTCTACATAATCTATTAAAAAGATTAAAAAGGTCATTCTTGATGCCCTAAAGTGATTTTCTGTGTATCTTTTGAAGGGTGTGACAATATGTCCCCAACATCACCTCCCCCCCCAATTCTCCACCACCCCAGTTTCATTCCCTTCATGTCTTCAATTCATCTCTTAGTGTAAACAACTTCTAGGACATTTATTACCCAGAATCCATCACTGTCAGAAGCATCCCCCTCCTACAAATCCTCCTATTAAAAGCACAACATGATTGGCTCTCCTGTGTACCTTCATTTATTTTCACAGCCTGTGTGAATGATGTATCTTGTCTCCGTGAAAATCTAATTAAAACCTACAAGTTGACTTAAACTACTGTTCAAAAGTTTGGGGTCAGCAAGTCTCTTATGCTAAAAAAAATAGTGTAAAAAATCTAATAAAAAATACAGTAAAAACTGTAATATTCAGAAATATTATTACAGTTTAAAATAACTGTTTTCTATTTTAATTTATTTTAAAATGTAATTAATTCCTATAGTGGCTTTACCCCAGTCTTACTCAGAGTCACATGATCCTTCAGAAATCATTCTAATATGCTCATCCTAAAAGTCTTAAATAACATTCTAAATATCTTTACAATCACTTTTGATCAATTTAATGCATCCTAGATTTTTTAAAAAGTATTAATTTAAAAAAAAAAATGAACTGACCCCAGACTTTTAAAATACTTTTTATTCAAAATAGTAGTTTTTTTTTATTGACCTAAACTTCTCATATTGGAGTTATGCCTGCATATCCTTTAAAATGGATTCTTCTGAAAAATAAATAAAAATAATCTGTGTTCAGATGGTTTCAATTGGCCCTTTTATTTAACAGCCACACTTAACTTTTCATCCCAGCCAACTTCACCATGGCCTAATTCATTGTAATGCAGCATCTTGATGGGGTTATGATCATGATTTATATTTAAGTAAATGGGCATCTATTCAAACAGTGTTGATCAAGTGTAATTGTTTAGCTTGGCACCTGCCTTTAGTTTTCAGAGACATCTGGAGGTCCTGCTGCCCCTTTTGGCATTGCTTAACACGGGAACACTACTGTGGCTTTCATACTCACTGTGTGACAATGCTGTTCTATGTTTTTCTCAAAGCAAGTTGCTCATCAAACCTCTCTCATCTGACACCTGTGACTACCACCGAGCCATGGGAAATGCAGAGGATTTCAAAGCACCGTTGACAAGATGCATTCACAAAGACTTGCTAAAGTGTTTCAGGGACATGGAGAGCAATTGTCTGCAGACTGTAATTATCCTCTCGCATGATAGTTTGGTCTTGCCTGGTCTCAGCTGTTTGGTGCTTGTGCTCAAACCTACACACTTTCACCTCTCTCTCTGGATAAAAGGCCACGAGGATGGAGGGAACTGAGGAACTGGGACAGAGGAGGGGAGGTTGCAGCCCACCTGTCTGAAAGATTGAGTGTCTTTGCTCATTTTCCACCTACAAGTGCTCTCACAGTTTAAACTGCTTTGCTGCATTACATACTGTGTGTAGTGCATTACAGCAGTGTAAAAATGTAATCCGTAAAGTAACAGAAAAAGTACTGGCAGCTCATTACCGGGACATTATCCATTAATTTTACAGACATTTCTGTTAACTCTAAAACACAATGCAATGCTTTGTTGCCTATTGCTTACATAGGCGGCTGTCTTCAAGACACCAACAGGGTAAAAACATTGATCCAAGGAAATATCAAACAATCATAAATGTGTTTGCCAATATGGGGAAAAAAATGTTTTCAGATGTATTTTAAAATATATTTCAAAATATATACAAACAGTAACCAAATGCTAGCATATATATTTTGTTCTTTTAGTATTTTTATATGGATTATAGTATTTATATAGTGTGTGTATATATATATATATATGTGTGTGTGTGTGTGTGTTTCTATATAGCTTTATTTTTTATTCATATTTTTTTTGTATTGTTAGTAATTTTAGGGTTAGACATTGGGGTTAGGATTAGGCTTGAATTTATTTATCTTAAACTTATTTAGTTTTTAAGAAAACATTTAAAATGTTCATTTTAGTTTTTTATCTAAAATGTATAGTTTGTTTTATTTCAGCTTTATTTCAGTTACCAAAAATGATTTAAAAAAATTGTTAGAAATAATAACACTGATTTTGATAAATGTATTTTTGATACGTTTAGTTACTTATTCCTCATATATTTATATTGACCACAATATTTATAAATATTCTTCTGCTGTTCACAAAGTATATTTAGCATGTATTTGAAATATTTTGGCTATATATATACAGTATGTATATATATATATATATATATATATATATATATATATATATATATATATATATATATATATAATCTGGAACACTATACGCAGCTCACGCACCATGCTAAATTTTGCTGATTGCATTAAGCACAGTTTCCAATAGAGTTTGACATTAGCATGTTGCTAGGCTAATTGCATTATTTAAAGGGGTCCTTTAAATAATGTACTTTGTTAAACTCTCCATTGTAATTAGATTTAACTGTTTTTTTATCAATACTTTTTAGTAATGAATTAAATTAGGCCCTATTAGTCTACATTTCTAATGACTCTGTCCATCATCTTGGATACTTTTGTCATTGAGCATGTCCTAAAATGTTCATTAGGTTTTGGAACCGAGCTAAAGGCTCTCTTTTTTCATTCAGTTTTATGTCTGATAGCTCCATTTGCTGAATGGGTTGAGGCACTGAAGCACACAGAAGGCTTTTTTCTTCAGAGCAGAAGTTAGAAACAGCAATTAGGCACAGTCTGCCTTGAGTTATGAATGATTTAACATCTCATCTACTAGGCTGCATGTGGGATTTGTACATTAAGAGTGTCACTGTCCACTCATGCCTTTTCCAAGTGCCTTTGAGACTTCTCCTTCTGTGATGTTTTCCTCTCCTTGTGAATGTGCGAAGCTGATAAGGTGAGTGCATGTGTGTGAATCTTTGTGTGTGTTTAAAACATAGGAGGAGGAGCCACTGCAGTTAATGCTGCAGTGCTGCAGTCTCCCATGATGCACCTGGGCATCTCTCACTCCTGTTAGGACTTTTATTAACTTGTCCTTTATCCTCTTGTCCTTTCTTCAAACAGTTGTTCTGTCACTCACACACACTGTTCCACTGCAGATGAAGGAAGATGCTGGTTGCTGTAAGATGTCCTTATATAACCTTGCCACCAAGCTGGTTAATATGACATGCTTTGGAAATTGTTTAGAAAGTATATGTTCATATAAGAATCTTAAAATGTATGTTATGCTAACATTTCACTCAGTGCTCAAAAATGTATTTATTTGGTGCAGGAGTATATATTAAAGTATTGCACATTTTTTATATATATATATATATATATATATACATTTAAATAATGTACTTTGTTAAACTCTCCATTGTAATTAGATTTAACTGTTTTTTTATCAATACTTTTTAGTAATGAATTAAATTAGGCCCTATTAGTCTACATTTCTAATGACTCTGTCCATCATCTTGGATAGTTTTGTTTTGTCATTGAGCATGTCCTAAAATGTTCATTAGGTTTTGGAACCGAGCTAAAGGCTCTCTTTTTTCATTCAGTTTTATGTCTGATAGCTCAATTTGCTGAATGGGTTGAGGCACTGAAGCACACAGAAGGCTTTTTTCTTCAGAGCAGAAGTTAGAAACAGCAATTAGGCACAGTCTGCCTTGAGTTATGAATGATTTAACATCTCATCTACTAGGCTGCATGTGGGATTTGTACATTAAGAGTGTCACTGTCCACTCATGCCTTTTCCAAGTGCCTTTGAGACTTCTCCTTCTGTGATGTTTTCCTCTCCTTGTGAATGTGCGAAGCTGATAAGGTGAGTGCATGTGTGTGAATCTTTGTGTGTGTGTATGTGTGTGTTTAAAACATAGGAGGAGGAGCCACTGCAGTTAATGCTGCAGTGCTGCAGTCTCCCATGATGCACCTGGGCATCTCTCACTCCTGTTAGGACTTTTATTAACTTGTCCTTTCTTCAAACAGTTGTTCTGTCACTCACACACACTGTTCCACTGCAGATGAAGGAAGATGCTGGTTGCTGTAAGATGTCCTTATATAACCTTGCCACCAAGCTGGTTAATATGACATGCTTTGGAAATTGTTTAGAAAGTATATGTTCATATAAGAATCTTAAAATGTATGTTATGCTAACATTTCACTCAGTGCTCAAAAATTTATTATATTGTCCTATCATAACAAACCATACATCAATAGAAAGCTTATTTATTCAGCTTTGTGTATAATATATATGAGATTTATGTATAAATCTCAATTTCCAAAAATTGAGCCTTAAGACTGGTTTTGTGGTCCAGGGTCACACACACACATATACAGTGGGTACGGAAAGTATTCAGACCCCAAGGGGGTCTGAATACTTTCCGTACCCACTGTATATATATATATATATAAATATATATCACAAACAAAATGTACCTTTTTATTTTTAAGTATAAATCAACCATGCATTTTAGCAATCTTACAAAATATTTATAATAAAATAATATACGTAACATAAAGCCAGGAAAAAAATATCTGTGCTTACAAATGTTTGAAACAGTGTTTACAAAAATGCAGTAACATCTATCACATAACATCTATCTATTTATCAATTTATTTATTTATTTATAAGTATAAATTAAGCCTGTGTACATTTTAGCAATATAAAATAACCAATTAAAATAATATACATAATATGATAATATATAAACAATTCATAAATGATATGTATATAAATAAATAAATAGCAACTTATAACACAAGGCCCGATGTATGCTATGAGGATGTTAGGGGTGTTCAGAAAATCTGTCTGAAAACAGCTGTTTTTTATTTCCATTTGATGAGATTAGTTGTGCAGAAATGATACACTTCACGTTAAAAATAAAAGAGTGATTAACCACAATTCTCAGGATATAGGCAGTGGAAAGCTTTTTCCAGTCTGAATAGTTCAGGGTCAAAACAACCTTGTAACATTCAAAAGAGGCACTGGACACAAGTCAGCATTAAAGAGGAACGGAGAGAGTGAAAGAGGAGACATGGTGTCATTTTACTTCTGCTATACCTTTTCCTGCATTACTCCATTTTATCAGTCTCATCTCTGATGCATGGCTTGGTCTAAGGCCATTCACTACCAGCCGTGGCACTCTGATTACATTAAAGTTTAATAGCAGTGACAAGCAAGAGAAGTACTGCAGCCACTATCCCGTTACACATATAAACCCTCCTCCAGCTTCCCCTTCTGCGTGTCTTCTTCATCAACTCACATCTGCTCTACATCTTTTGCTCTGTCTTATATTCTCTCCCTATTTGCATTTTCAGGTGATCTATTCCTTTAAAGGGAAATTCTGTCCTTATTTACTCACCCTTATGTTGTTCCAAATCTGTATGGATTTCTATCTTCTGCTGAACACCAAAGAAGATATTTGGAAGAATGTTGATAACCTAACAGTTTTGGTTCCCAGTGACTTCTTTTGTCTTTTTTGTCCATACAGTGTAAGTCAAAGGGAACTGAAACTATCTGGTTACCAACATATCTTTGTTTGTGTTCATGAAGACAGAATGTCATCATGAGGTTCGGAATTGTTTTTTTTGGGTGTACACAGGTGTAAAATAACCCACAAAAGCATAGGTGGCATTACACAGCAGCTGATATTACATTAAAGGTATGTTCATAACTCCTGGCAAATCTACCACCTAAAGCTTGAATCCTTAGCCTCAAAAAGATTCTTTTGAATTGTGTTGCACAAATGAGCACAGGAAATAACCTTAACAAGACATTATCTTCTTTGACCTTCCTTTCATTTAACATCTTCAAATACCAAGTGTATTTAAGGATAAAGGTTAGATTCAATCCTGTGACAATTCAGCCAGTTCTTACGGTGACGTTGGAGGAGAGACAAGTTTGTTAATAGGCTGTAGTTGATAGTGTAACTGAATTGCTGTCAGGTTGCGGCAGGACTCTGAGAGTCATTGCAGCACATTGTGGTCTCACTGCAGCACTGCAAGGCTCATTAATTCATGAGGAAACAGCCTCAGCAGCAAAATGGAGGCATGTGGATGCAGCAGCACATCCAGAGCGGGAGGGGTGTGTGCTCCACACTGCCTTACCTCAGTCAAAGGGTCACCCGCCGCTCTGAATTTTTACCTTCTGAACAGGAATGGCTTGGGCTCAGAGGAGTTTCACTGACCTTGTCAAAACAGATTGTGATAATATTGTTAGTACAGCATATGTGTATGCTTGTGTATGTATGTGTGTGTGTGTTTTTAAAATACTACATAAAATGTCTTTTGTATTGTACATTTTATGTCAAAGTATACGTTTCTATTTTTATATTTCCTGTATTTTCTGGTGTTGGGGGAGGGACAGTCTCATTGTAGAGGGCATCTGATTGGGCAAAAATCTGTGTATTACAGGATGAGGCATTAATATGTTTTTCCCCCAGAAGAAAAATACTATACATTTCATATTACATGTGTTTATTCAATACAAGTGAATACTGTCAAGATGACACTAAGGGGGTGTTTACATGACACTGTTTTCAACTAAAAACGAGTTTCAAAGTGCACGTTTTTGAAAACAATACCGTTATCTTATCTGAGTTAGTGAAAATGGATGGATCCATGTGTTTCGAGATTGACAACTTCTGTACGTGAAACTTCTCAAAAACGGAAAAACTTTTCCTGTATCTGAAGAGAACGTAGGGTCTCGCCAGGTCTCCCCATACTTTAGGGCCCGTTGCAAAGCGACGTGCAGCCCATGGCTATGCCTGCATTGAGTAAGCTGTCAGTCCCCTTTTCAAAAGCTGCCCTGTTACCGCGGCAACAGGCTCAGTGTCTCCATCACTGCCATTCAGGATTTCACGGCCTCTGAAAACGGCAGAAGCAGGTCCCACATCAGCATCATCTTTCATCTTCCAGCCTTTAACACCAGACAGGTTGTGTTGTGCTGCGAGGTCTCATGGGCCAGTGTCTGTGTGGATCTTACTGCAGTTAAAGCTGCTTTGTTTCCTCTGCTGTAAGTCTGTTTAGTTCATTTTGTGTCTTTTCTGCAAGTAGGCTACCCGTTTCCAAAGCATAAAGAGATATTCTGCATGTGTTTTACAGTGACTTAGGTATGACATAATTTCTTAAGGGAAGAGTTCAACCAAAAATGAAAAGTTACTGAAAATTTACTCACCCTCAGGCCATCCAAGATGTAGATGAGTTTGTTTTTTCATCAGAACAGATTTGGAAAAATGTAGCATTACATCACCAATAGATCCTCTGCAGTGAATGGGTGCCGTCAGAATGAGAGCTGATAAAAAACATCACAATAACCCACAAGTAATCCACATGACTCCAGTACATCAATTAATGCCTTATGAAGCAAAAGCTGTCTTTTTGTAGTAAAAAAAAAATCCATCATTAAGAAATTGTAACTTTAAACTGTCACTTCTGGTCAAAATCAAATCCATAATCCATGGTAATGCTTCCTCCAGCAAGTATTTAAATGCTACATTTTTAGATGAACTATTCTTTCAGATGAACTCTAATCTATTTCCACAATCTCCCTGTTGTGATCATGTAGGTATGGCACTGGATTTACATACCTTCTTTCCTTTCTTTTCTTTGATGTAAAAGTAGCTGAGTATCACCAAAATAACACCAAAGTTTGTCAATTTTGTGGAAAACACAATATGACAGAAAGCCAAGGGACATATTAAACTTTCACTCCATGTCTGTGCTGTACAGCGTGATGCTATCACAGTCCTCTGGCTGCCCTCCACTTGCTTGTCTATAAACCAATCTCACCAAAACAATTTCATCCCAATACGGAAGAGGATTAGGGCCAAGCAAAAAATAAAACCATCTCGAGATTAAACTAGTTAAATTTCAAGAAAAATTTTGAAATAAAATGTTGTGAATAAAATTAGAATAAACCAGAATAAAGTCATTGTGTTTCAAGAAAAAAAACTCGTTCAATTTCGAGAAAAAAAGTCAAAATAAAATGTTGAGAATAAACTCATTAAATTACAAGAAAAAAGTCCTTTTGTTTTCGAGAAAAATTAATTAAAGGGATAGTTCACCTTCAGTTGCTGATCCCTATAAGTCAGTGAGGCCAGCAACTGAAGGTGAACTATCTTTTTAAATTTCGAGAAAAAAATCTAAATAAAATATTGAGAACAAAACAAATTAAATTTCGAGAAAAAAGTTGTGTTTTGAGGAAAAATTCATTAAACTTTGAGAAAAAGTCCAAATAAAATGTTGAGAATAAACTCGTTAAATTACGAAAAAAAAAGACTCTGTTTAAAAAAAACTTGTTAAATTACGAGAAAAATGTAGAAATAAAATGTTGAGAATAAAATTATTACATTTCAAATTACAAATACATTCAAATACATTATTAAAGTTGTTGTGTTTCAAGAAAAAAAATTTGTTCAATTTTGAGAAAAAAGTCGAAATAAAATGTTGAGAATAAACTCATTAAATTACAAGAAAAAAAGTAATTTTGTTTTGAGAAAACTTGTTAAAAGGGGATAGTTCACCTTCAGTTGCTGGTCCTCATTGACTTGCATAGTGTTTTTTTCCCCCATACTATGGAAGTCAATGGGGACCAGCAACTGAAGGTGAACTATCCCTTTAAATTATGAGAAAAAAAGTTGAAATAAATTGTTGAGAATAAACTAATTAAATGATGAGAAAAAAAAGACTGTGTTTCGAGAAAAACTCATTAAACTTTGAGAAAGTCGAAATAAAATGCTAAAAATAAATACATTAGTTTGTTCATTTGAACGTTTCAATCCACGTCTGCAGTGGCGTTGGTCCTATGGAGTAGAACTCCTGGAGGTAGTTTCTGACATGATCAACTAGAGTTGTGTATGCCTCCATCCATAGAATGAAACTGCTCTATCTATCTGTACAGCCATTAATGGAAATGCTGTATGGTTTTAGTTTAGGGCAGTGGCTATTTGCGGCTATAGTGAAAATAGCAAAAGATGCTTTTTGAACTATACGTGCAAATAGCCATAGATGCTATTTACTCTAAGTGAAAATATTGATATATTCTATTTACACTAAGTGACAACAATAGCATTTTTAGCGATGTGCTATTTACATTAAGTGAAAATAGCGATTTTATTTACAGCATGAAAAAGTAGCAGATCTTTGCAATAAGTGTAAATAGTAATTAGATGCTATTTATACTTATAAATAGTGACAGATACTATTTGCCCCTCATTATTGTTGTACATTAACAGGATGCAATAATAACATAGTGTGAATGATTTTATTGATCAAAATTATTAAATAGACCTCATTGGGACAACAAAGCCCTCCCTATAGCCTATTACCCCTAAACCTACCCAATTAATACATCATTATTAAACAGTCGTTAGGCAATTGATTTCCACTTTTCCGATGTGATATGTGATGAAAAAAGGAAGAAAAAGCGAGTTCGAACTCTGGTCGATCGCATCATATGCTACATCCACCAGCATTACTCTCTATGACCTATGCCACTGCCCAACGAGGTAAAAGGAATATGAAATGATTGTGTTTATACTTAGCATTTTATTTGGCCTTTTTTTCTAAATGTAACACGTTTTGTTCTCGAAACACAATGACATTCTCGAAATTAAATGAGTTTATTCTCAACATTTTATTTCGATTTTTTTCTTGAAAAACTGCGAGTTTAATCTTGCATTATAATGACTTTAATCTCTAGATGTTTTTTTTTATTATTATTGTTTGGCCCTAATCCTCTTTCGTATCCCAAGACGATTTTACTGTAAAACATAGAGGTGATCTGTCACGGTTTTGTTATGTTTGTGTCTTCTGTGACCTATAGGTTTCTCCTCATGTGTTGTGATTTGATTTGTCACTTAATCAATTAAAGGAGACATATTATGCCCCTTTTTACAATATTTAATATAAGTCTCTGGTGTCCTCAGAATGTGTCTGTGAAATTTCAGCTAAAAATACTCCACAGATCATTTATTATATCATTTTGAAAATGCCTAATTTGAGTGGAAGCAGAAACGCGCTGTTTTTAGTGCCTGTCTCTTTAAATGCAAATGAGCTGCTGCTCCCCGCCCCCTTTTCCAGAATAGAGCTGTGCCATTACAGCTCGTACCCGCTAAAAACATCTGTTCTGTCAGGACCACTATCGTCAAAGATGATTGACAATTAGCATGCAGTTTGGATTGGCGGTATGGTTCCGTTCTGGGCAAGAACTCCCTGCGCATCCATGCAGCCTAGCATGGATGAGAGCAGGGATAGCAGCGATAACCCCCCCCCAGGGTAAACAGAAAAGAACCAACATAAATGCATTGCAGATATCTTTAAAGTTCAATAATGTTATGCACACATTTTAGAATTAGTCTGATTCAAAGGAGAATCAGAAGGCTGAATCCTGACTGACAGAGGAGGAGTTGGGGATGGAGGAGGGTAATTAGCTATTGAGCAATGTGAAAACTGCTGCTACTATTGCGGGACCTTATATATGAATGCTTAGATAAGTGTCTTATTCCCATAGGTAGATGGGGATCAGCTGAGAGTCAGCTGATGTGAGCTTGACTAACGTGACCTGCCAGAACTAACGCTACGCTTGATTTTTGGTTCTGATTATCATGTTTTTTCGCGCTGATATCATGCGTTCTAAACCATATGAGTTTAAACTTCTGATATAAGGTTTTCTGAGAACACTCATCCGAAGCACACGGAAAGAAAGCGGTTGTCACAGCATGTGAGTACTAAACTACGTTCTCATATTTCACACACGTTTACGTTAAGAACACACATGAGTTACAAAAAACAGTCGGTTATGTCTGTGAAGGTAAACAGCTGGGAAATAAATCGCATGTTTATTTTAGATCTGTGTGGCAGCAGCAATATGCATTAAATAAATCAATAAATCCACTGCTCTACTGTCTCCTCTGTGGCTGGGACTCTAAATAGTGATCTGTGCCCGTCTGTGCAGCCAAAGACAGAACAGTTAGCATGTTTTGCTCAAACTTTCGCCATAGCATTAGAGCTACGTTGTCGCTTGTGGAAAACATAATAACGGCGCCATGGGTGTAAACTTACAGATTAAGGGGCGGTAATATTATAATGAGATCCCTTTGCCACGTCACCAAGGGAGCGAAATCAGACGTGCTCGTTTTTTCAGACGCTTGCAGAAAAAGGCTTCCCAAAACAAAGTTACTGGGTTAATCTTTTTCACATTTCCTTGGTTTGTAGATGCACGGGGACCTGATTATAGCACTTAAAACCTGGAAAAGTCAGATTTACATGATATGTCACCTTTACGTCATTACCTTCTGTGCACTTACACTCCCCTCTTGTCTCTGTTGTATGTCCGGTCTCGTCAGTTTGTGGATGCGTGAATGTTTAGTGTTTCCCTGTCATTTGGATCGTCGTGCCTGCCTGCAGATTATTATACATGCCGATCCGTGACAGAGAGAGGGGTTAGTGAAAAAATATGTATGGATCAGTTGTTCACAATAAGATCTATAATATGCATTTAGAAAATAGATTTTTATTTAATGTCGATTTTAGAACAGGACACAGATTAGCACTGCTAACTGATTCTAAAAACATTTTTTTTTACTAATTGCCAGAATCCTGTCATTTGTATTTAATTGACGATTAGCTTGCATCAAGCTGTTGGATCATGGGATTAGAAGGAATGCAATCACACTACTTCTCTTTCCTACACATTCACTCACAATGACGTAAACAGCCTCTCAGTCACACATCATGGCAAATCCACGAATGGCGTGCGGCAAGTTGGGCACACCTGATCTTAGTATGTAATACAGTAGTGTTCAGGTGAGAGTAAAGTGGATTGGGATGTCTGCAGTGCAGCCAGGAGACAAAACACCGGTCTGTCAGGCCGCTCTGCACTCGCCTTATCTTCTTACACAAAGCCTTGCTCCATCAGTGGACACACACACACGGTAAAACAGCACAACATGCCATATATGAAAATTGCATATATTTCAGATGCACGCCGAGTGATGGCTTGATCGCTGTGGTTATTTTCTGGCCTACAGTATTTTTGTGTAAGACACATAGCGCATCATGCAGGGTTCACGTCACATGACAGTGTACAGCTTTCTCTGTAATCCATAAGCTGCTTTGGTGGAGGGTGGAGGGTAGAGGGTGGTGGGGGAGGTACAGGGATTCGACTGTTGGCACAAGTGTGGCTTGCCATCGGGCACGTGATGAAAGGTGACTCTGCACTCTGTTCAGGTTAATGTATGAGCTGAATTATGTCATGACTTTTGTTTTTTTCTTTCTGCTTAAACACTCTGCGAAATTGCTAGACAAATTGTATTTTTTTTCCTATGTTGACATATGTTTAATGCGACATACTTTGTTTTCTTTCTTACCACTGTTGCTATACACCAACATATCTATCTATCTATCTATCTATCTATCTATCTATCTATGTATTACATAATGTGGAAATTAATGACAAATTAATTACTTAAAATAAAAAAATAATTGCTGTCACGTCACTAGCAATGCCAGATCCTCGCAGCTCCTTGTTGCTTTAGAAATTTTTTTTTGTTTGATTCAACATAGAATTCATTAAATTGATCAAAAGTGACAGTAAAGACATATGTTATAAAAGATTTCTTAAGAAATATTTTATATATATAATGAACCAGTATGTCTCATGTTCAAGCTATAATATGTACATTTACATTTAGTCATTTAGCAGACACTTTTATCCAAAGCGACTTACAAATGGACAATGGAAGCCATCAAAATCAACAAAAGAGCAATGATATGCAAGTGCTATTACAAGTCTCAGTTGTAAATAAAAATAAAAAGACAAATAGAATAGAAAAAGAATAGAGCAAGCTAGTGTTAGAGGCCTTTTTTGATTTTGATAATTGTATAATAAATAAAAAGAAAACATAGCTATAATACAAAAAGATTGTAAAAGCTAGTGTTAGGTTTAAAAAAAAAAAAGAATTAGAATAGAGAGTGCTTGTCACGCCCCTGGACTCTTTGTGTTGTGTTTTCTCTCCCCAGGTGTGCCGTGTTCCCTTTAATTAGTCATTCCTTGCACCTGTGTTTTCCCAATCACCCAGTGTTTAAAAGCCCCAGTCCATTCAGTTAGTGTTTGTCAGTCCTCGAACGTCATTCCTTGTTTTCCAGTGTCTCCTACGGTCGCCATGTGATCATTAAAGACTGTGAATTGAAGTTATCTCCGTGTTTCCTCGCTCCTTGCCTCCCGAGAAGTGTGGCAGTGCTAGAGATAGAGGGTCAAAAAAAGATGGAAGAGATGTGTTTTTAGCCGATTCTTGAAGATGGTTAAGGAGTCTGATTGAGTTGGGCAGGTCATTCCACCTGGAGGGAACATTTAATTTAAATAAATGTATGTATATAATATTTATACAACATGAAGCTATAAAAGTATTTTGTTTATTTTGAGCTATTCTTTATGTTCTTTGAGAATAGAATAGAACAGAACAGTGAGATCTGCCTTTTCTCCCTTTAAAGACTAAGATTCAGAAAGCTTCCTGGAAAGGGCTTGGTGACAGAACATATTAAAGAGTCATCAGCAATGCGTGTTAGCAAGGCATGCCAGAAATAGCTCCCTGGATGCGGCACTGTGAAACTTGCCTTAGTTTCCAGCCACAGAGAGAGAGAGGACTTTTCTTTAATGGCACAGATGAATACTACACACGCTTATGACACTATAGCTCTCTTCCACACATAAAATGGATGTTTTTAGTCCTTCACATGTCTTAGTGTAGGGGAAACAGATTGAAAATGGGCTGTATATGATGGACAGATGGTCGGTGTATGTCTAAAGATCACATTAATACTGCTTTAATGCTATGTGAATGTGTGTCTGTGATTGTGTGTACAGATGGACTGGCAGTGGGGTGGTTTGTCAATTTGGCATGACATTATTCATAAATCATCACACCAGGATGCACTAATGCAGACACTGCCATGGTCTATTATTATTATAGCTTAAGCTAGTTTGAGTGTCAATAACATTTAATACATTTCTTAAGCCTAATATCCATAACCATAGATCAAAATTAAAAGCACAGAATTTTATTGATCATGATTTTCATTCATATATTCTGTCGTAATATTTTATTTTTTTATCCAAACTCTCACTTTAATTTTTTTGTAAAATGGCATTTCATGAAAGCAGCATCGATAAGAAAAAAAATGTAAATGAAATGTTAAACTGCACACTTGGCTTTGAATGCTCTGATGGCTGCACACAATTAGCACTCATACTTATCAAAGAGAGCATTTTATCACCCTCCTAAAGAGCTCTTATCACTTCTCGCCTGTCACTGTGTATAGTCTTTATCATGACAATGCTGATAGCTGCTGCTTTCCATCTACACACTTCTCTGAAATCTTCAGAACCTTCTCTTTTTGAGAAGTGAACATATATTTTTATGTTTTTATGCTTCGCAAACCTTTATGCATATGGTCTACACTCTTAAAAATAAAGGTGCTTCACGATGCCATAGAAGAAACTTTTTGTCTAAATGGTTCCATAAAGAACCTTTAACATCTGAAGAACCTTTCTGTTTCACAAAAGGTTCTTTGTGGCGAAAGAAGGTTCTTCAGATTATAAAAAGGTAAGAAAGAGATGGTTCTTTAAAGAACCTTTGACTGAATGGTTCTTTGTGGAACCAAAAATGGTTCTTCTATGGCATCGCTTGAAGAACCTTTTGAAGCACCTTTATTTTTAAGAGTGTATGTAGGAGGTAAATGGAGAGAGGTTATAGAGGACACTTGAGAGGTATCTGTAGGGGGAAGGATGGAGCCCTGACTGAGGGGGTGCGGGGCGGGCCAGTCCTGCTGGGCTCCCTCTGTCGGCCCCACTGTCCCCATCTGGACTGTGTTTATCAGTCTCAAGGGTCAGTACTCAGTCACAGTTCTCCTCCAAACACCTTTCCTTTCTCACAGATAGAGGTGAGACTCCATCAGGGACCGATCACATGGTCCATTTAGACATCAGAAATATACTGTGATCTGTATCAAACTTGTTTCTATACTCTATATATTCATATATTCTATCTATATATTTGTGTTTTTTTGTATATGTTAACTGCATTAACTCTTTGCAAATGCACATATGATCCCTATTTGCTAGCATGACAAATGTGTAGACTAATTCATACAACTTTAAATCATTATTCTCTACTACTACTACTAAAATGTATTAATTATTTTTTTATTTATAATCATGAAAGTATAGCAGTGTTATAATAATAATAATTGTTGTCAACGCACAAACTGCATGGATTAGACAATCTGATGATAAGAAGATGTTTTATCTGCTTCATTTTATACTGCTCACAGATTTTAGTTTTTCACTGGTTATGTATCTGAGAATATACATTTGTATTATGTTCAGTATCCTATAGCAGAGCTTTCCTGGGGTGTTCAAGACAGTGAGTCAGACACAGTTGCGTAATATCATAGGTCAGAAGTTCAGTCAGACCCACATACCCCTTATCAACACTTCAGTCAAACCTGAGAGTGTTATCATATTCACACAAATGCACTCATGTTAAAAATACACATACAGTACCTCAACATCCGCTTTCTTCATTCACTTCCCTTCCCTTTTACTCTCCTCCTAAATGTCTCTGACATTTCTTAATCCCAGTCCATTGTGGTAAAAAATAAACCACTGATTCGATTAACTCTTTAAAGCAATTCAGGGAAAGTGTAGTGTATGACTCTATTTTTAGCCTTAAAACCATCTTACTCAGTCAAGTCTGTGCTCTTATAAGTCAGTCTTATGACTGTAGGTCAATCTTATGAATATTTTCAAAATGCCCTGAAGTGGAATAAATGTCTTACTAATTTTAAGCTATTGTAGGTGATCGGAGTATATTCAAGATGCAAAACCAGCACATGCTTTATAAAACCATGCAGACCAGTCTGTTCCTGATTGTGATGTCCAGACTGTCTGCTTCACTCCCCCCTGTGGCTCTCACTCCAGACACAAAGGATTTCTCTCACTTTTTCAAACAGCTTTTTGATACCCCTTCACACGCATGAATAAACTGATAGATGTGAGCCGAAGAACAGATTCTGAGCCTGTGAGTGTATGAACATTATGTGATGAGAAAAAATGGTTGTAAATTAAAGGCAGCTTTTTAAAAAACATTTATTCTAAATGCTTAACACTCCTAGTGTTCAGTCAATGAAAAGGTGCTCTCAAATAGTTTGGCTTCTTCCTAACCTGCATTTGGTCTTGCAACTAGTGCTGAAATGGTCACACTGTTAGCAAACACCCTCATTTGGCCCCTGCTAAATGGGCTGTGACAATGTAAAACTGGTACTCTGTCATCACTACCCGGACTGTAATTGATTAGACCCAGGATTGACTGACTAGTGACTGGTTAATCTGTCTGGTTTGTCTGCCTGGCCTAATTAACATAATTAAATAGAAGAATATATATTTTAGGGGCACTGTGGTTTAAGGACTGAACACTATTATTCAAAAGGTCAGTGAGATTTTTAAAAATGTTTTAAAGATGTCCCATATGTTCATCAAGGCTGCATTTATTTGATCAAAAATACTGTAAAAACAGTAATAATGTGAAATGTTACTACAATTAAAAATAACTGTTTTCTATTTGATATATTTTAAAATGGAAATTATTCTTGTGATGTCAAAGCTGAATTTTCAGCAGCTATTACTGTTTAGTGTCACATGAAATCATAAATCATTCTAATATTCTGCTGATTTGGTGCTCTAGAAACATTACTTATTATTATAAGCAATATTGAAGCAAAAAATATATATATACAGTATATATATATATATATATATATATATATATATATGATTAAATTTTTTGGAAACCGTGGGTTCCTATTGGGTGCTTGGGAAGTGCTAATTTTGGAGCCTGAGTCTGATATTCGTTTAGCCCATTACTGCAGCAGAAATGCTGCTAGGGGAGAATTGTTGTCTGGTAGTTTATTCCTGAGTCAGGACTCGCAGTAATCATTGTGTCCTTCTCTCTCACATACTGTAACAGACTGCAGTGATGTATCTGTTTGTAATTGTGTGTAATTAGGATTATGAGAAACACTCACTCTCAATGGGAGCGTAATTATAGGGAGGATTTCTTACAGCCATGGCCAGTGCTTGTAAACATCCGGTTGATGGTCAGATGGTCAGGTGTACTAGTCTTTGCAGTTAGTTTTGTAGCATGTCATTCTATTGGGGGAGTTAAGCCTGAATCAATGTCAAATTGTGGTGATTAGGTCAGGAAGTGATTTACTGCAGCAGTAATTCTTCCTCGTCTGGCAGGTGGCACTTTGATTCAGCGTAGAGTCACGTTATCAAATGCAGTACTTTCACAGAACACAAAAGAAACGTTTAGTAGAATGTCTGAGCTGTGGTGACCTTTTTACTTTCACTGTATGGAAAAGAGCAGCTTAGACATTCAACTAAACAGCTGCTTTCGTGCCAATGAGGTTCTTTTAAAAATGGTTATTTTCTTCACTGAAAGCTTCTTTGGGGAACCCAAAATGGTTCTTAAATGGGATCGCTGTGGAAGAAAACTCTTTTGGAACCTTTCTATTTAAAAATGTAATAAAGAAAGGTTTTCAAATGACGGTGAATAAATGATCATTTTTGAGGTAACTATTCCTTTAACAGGACCTTATCCTCCAGGTATAACCTTCACCACGCATAATAATATACATAGGACTCAGACATCACAGACGGTTTCTGTTGTGTTTGCAGTTTTTGTACTTTGTCCCCAGGTTATTTAGAACAGAAGGTATTATATCATTATCTGTAAGGAAGAGAGAACAGAAGGAAGGACAAAATGTGTACAAATACATTTTAAAAAATGAAAAGAAATGGCATAACACTGGAGCAGATACTCCAAGGTTTCCTCAAGTCAAATTCATATAAAACATGATGGGTTTGTCAGGATCCACAGAGAACTAATCAATCATGGACAATCCAATATAGTAAAAACATAAAAGACGTTGGCCGTTTCATTTGGAGCCCTTTTTAGCTCATGCAGTACATCAGTCATCATGTTGTAGTTTATGGCACCCCTGTGATTGTCTTTCAGTAATTAAATAACCTTTGTGACCCTGAAATGGCCTCTGTGCACTACAGTCAGTGTATTTATATATATATGATAATTAAATACCAAAGCCATACTGTTTATTTTTGACATTTATCATATTTAAATATGAATGCGGTGAGTGTGAGTATTTACATATCAGACGGCTACCCTATACCTCCAAATATTTAAATGTCAAGATTACTGACATCCCTCCCTACTAATGCCATTTTGATATGTGAGTCTAATAAAAATGCAAAATTGGTACATTTCGGAGGATTACATAACACTATTGGGAACAGACAGGAGGGAGTCAGTCAGTCTAGGACAATGCTGGCGTTGCTAAAAGCAGGCACTGATCTGAAATGTACTTTCACCTTCTGCTTTAATTGTCCTTTGCATAGTCCAATTTCCACAAATGAGCAGCATGTGTCACTCTCACAAGTGTTAGAGTGCTAACATTATTCCATTCCAAAAATATCTCAAATAATTTAATTCAGAAACTTGAGAATTAGACTTTAATGCAGAATGTATATCATTCTTTGTTAAATTCAGAAATTAAAAACACATGTTAAAGCCATTTACAGTCATTATTATTTCATAATGTAAGATATTCTGAAGCTCAGCATCAGTTTTACTTATTGTTCACACACCAACAAACCCCTCTCTGCGTATTCTCACATTTACCTCCCACTGCTGCTGACTATTGTGTGTCTTTTCCAGCTTGGCTTCCTGTCACCATGGAAATGCCTCCTTGTCACAATGCCTCTGTCTCATTACGGATTCTTCCCAAAACGTCCTGGAAGTGATGTCTGGTCTTGCCCGACAATGTGAGTGTGTGATAGAGAACAAAACAGAGGGCTAAGCTAAACTAAGGAGAGAGTATTCAATCTATTTTGGACTATCAAGCAGTGCTGGTTCTCAGTATTAGCTCAATCAATTATTTGTCCAACATGCACACATTGCTGACAGTGTTGTTTGTTAATTTCTCTTTTCTTTTCAATAAAAATAATTTGCTTTCATGACAAAGTGTGACCTAGTTCAGTAACGAGGGTCTCGGAGTGCAAACCCCCCATTCTACAAAATCTGCATAATGGGTCAACCCAGCCTGCTTTTCTGAATTAAACTACTGTGTATCTGAAACTGTTTCATGTGCCACTGGACAATACTCTCAGTCAGTAGTTCACATGCTGGCATGTGAGCTGATCTAGAACCAGTTTAGTTGTTTGCTTTTTCATACGAAAAAAAGAAAGCAACAGAACAGGCCAATTTTAATGCAAGCTTATTTTAGTCCGCTTGAATCTTGTCTGGATTGACACAGTAGGCTGGAATCACTTGATTCTCTGGTCACAAATGTTTTAGCTATGCTTGTTGTGCTGTTTCAGCGACAGATACTCTATATAGACAATAGTAAGTGGCTCAGTTTACTTGAGTTTGCTCTTTATAGCACTTTGAAGCCTCTATCAAGTAACAAAATAAAAAGATTAAATGTTTAGCATGAAAATACACTCTTAAAATTAAAGGCTTTTTTGGCATCTAAAATTTTCTTCACTCTAAGAACAAAAAAAATTTATTTTAAGAACTGCTCACTGAATGGTTCTTTGGGGAACCCAAAGTGGTTCTTCTATGGCATTACTGTGAAAACCCTTTTTATTTTTAAGAGTGTAACTTGTATTGTCATCACTCTCAATTCAAACTCACTACTTCTGCTAATGCACCCTTCTGCATCACTACTGATGATGTCATACTCTCCTGTCCTTACCTCTTTGCTTGTTTACATTTGCTTCCTCTATTACAGTGTCATAAATGACTAATATGTTGAACCAGCAAGCATGTTTTTGCTCTCTTATGCCAGACACTGAGTTGTTATCGGTTCTCTGTTTCTGTGTAGACCAATATTGTTAACAAGTTGTATTTAGGTACAGTATGCGTTATCACAATAATTGTTACATGAAATTTGTATATTTTGACAAAAATGATATGATAAAAATGATGATTTGAGCCAGGTGGAGTTCAGAGCTCCTGGAGAAAGATTCTGTGGCGCAGCTGAGGGCCAGTGGCGCAGGACTAATCCTGCTAGTCTTAGTAACCGACCAGCTGCTGCCTGTCTCCTGCCATAAAAGCCTTATTCAGACTCTCATTATTCTTTTTGACTTTTGTACTAATCACTGTCTTTCATATTCATCACACATACTGTGTGTATACTTTATGACCTCATTCTTTCACATCTGTGGTTTTGAAGAGCTAATCTGGGTGCGGCTGTGACTCATTTGATGGGAGCTGGGACGTGATAATATTCTAGGAATAAGTCAGATTTTCCCAAACTCCTCAGAAAAGCTGTTTCTGTGTCTGAGTAAAATTTGTCTACTGATGCCAGCACATTGTAAATGTGCTATCCTAATTGAAAGCTCTTGGTAAGGTCAGAAATTAACCAGAGCTCAGGGCAAAAATGTAACTGATATTTCAATTAATTCCTGAAATGAATTCCTCAAGTTGTTTTACCTGTTGTCTAATATATTTTTCTATTCTAGGCCATAAAGTCAAGGATTTAGCTCCTCTGCGAACAACACAATGACCTGTAGGCTATATTTACTGTCTCTGAAGTCAGTGTTGTTGAATGTGTAGCTAATATGAAAGAAAGAAAAATCATCTTCTAAAGCACTAAATGTGACAGTGCACAATCAACTCCTTAAAACAGTGAAATGTATTACCAAAAACAAAAACGAAAAAAAGAGAAAGAAAATCAACTGCGACAGTATTGATTTGATTTTGTAGGGAACAGTGAGAATTGGTTAAAAAAAAAAACGGAAAAAGCCTTGTAAATATGCCCCTAAAAATCTATTCCATGAGGCATTTTTTTGTAAATAAGTAAATAAATAAATAGTGAGAGTATTGTCTAATATTTATGTGTGTGTGTGTGTGTGTGTGTATATTCATAAAAAGGAGGGAAGGGGGGGGTAATATCATGGTGTGTAACCTTGTATGTGTTCCTATGTCTTACTTTGATATAATATTCAGCATGTATTTCCACATACATGTATTTCTCTTCAGGCCTCAACCCAAGAATCCGTTTTTCTCCTCAATCTACTCCTGTTCCCCAAGATGGCTGTATATGCATGTTTTGTATGACAGAGAGAGAGGGCCTTGCAACCTGCAGTCACTGCATCCATCTCTCTGATGCCCTGGCTGAGACGAATAGATGTGGGATGCATACTAACAGACGCCTGCCTGACAAACCAGAGTCCGGGTTAAGACTGCTTGATGTGTGAGGAGCTCTCAAAGCCTGGCAGTCATTTTGAAGATGGTGGCAGATGTGGGCGGTTATGCATGTATTCTGAAAGCCTGTCTGTGTGTAGCCTGTTAAGACCGGCGGAGTTACATAACAAGGTTTTCATCAGCGCGGCAGTAAACAGCTGAGTGGAAGGAGGAAAGTGTGTGTGTGTGTTTGGGGGGGGGATGGGGGGGGGGGGTAGTTGAGTTTGCAGTGCGATAGATGGAGCTTGTCTTGCCGAGGGTGGGGGTGGTCAAACAATCTGGGACAGACAGCCCATGTGATCGTCGCCATGGTGACAGGACGAGCTCAAAGGCGAGTGTAGTTGCTCACAGCATGTAGTTGCATATGAGTGCGTTTGTTTATGTGCACTAACATTCATTATTTTCTGATGTTGATAAAGAGACTAGCTCCATGTGTGTGTGTGTTAAGTAGCTTCACAGGATTATAGGCCTATTCAAAAACCCCTTTCTGTGTAGCTGGACTTTAATCACTGCCATGCATTTTTGCACTGAAATGTGGAACTGAAGAGGATGTACATTGCAAAATCCTGTTTTAAATGTACTGTGAAAAACAGTGTGAAATGGAGTTGGATGACTCAGGGGTTTTCACAGATCTGCAATGTGGTTTGGGCCGCAGTGTTGGGTCAGTACTCTCATAAGACCCAGCATGTTTCATAAATCAGTTGATGAAGTGATGTGAAAGGCAGCAGAGGAAAACATAGGAGCTCCATGTACAAACTGGGTACTCATACCTTTCTTTCGTACATTTCTTTTTAAGAAACGAAAACTTTTATCCATCAAGGATGCATTAAATGGCATTTATAATGTTACAAATAGATTACTCCTTCAAATAAGTGCTGTTCTTTTAAACGTTCTTTTCATCAAAGAATAAAAAGAAAAAAAGTATTAATATAAATAATTATTACAAAAATATTAAGCAGCACAGCTTTTCAATATTTGTTCCTTTGTATGTCTTCACATATAGTGGAATGACAATACATTTAACTTAACTTGAATATTAATATTATTGATAATAATAATAAATGTTTTTTTGCAAATCAGCATATTAGAATGATTTCTGAAGGATCATGTGACACTGAAGACTGGAGTAATGATGCTGAAAATTCAGCTTTGCATCACAAAGTACATTTTGAAATATATTTAAAATAGAAAAAAGTTATTTTAAACAATACATTTGACACTTTTACAGTTATATTCACAATATTAGTTTGTACTGTTTTTGGTGAGCACAAGTGACTTCTTTCGGAAAAAAAAATCAGACCACAATCTTTTGAACGGTAGTGTTTTTAATATGAATACATGTGAACTTTTTAATGGCAGTCAGTGCCGTTAATTCGGTTAGCATAGCTAATAAGGTGATGTTAAACATTGGCCCATTGAGTGAAACTCAGATATTAAAACAAGTAGTGTTTAGATTATTAAAATAAGGCATATTTATTTCATCGTCTCACGCCAACCACGAAGATCACTACCATCCCTCGAGGTTTTCATTCTTGTTGTGGATCAGTCATTGTTATCATTGCTCTATCTGCCCCTCCTTCACTTCAGAGGCAAGCCAAGCCACACTGTCAATGAGATCTATCAGGGCAATCCCATGTGGCATGTACACAGTGAGTTTTGTTGGATTTCAGCCCCCTCTGCTGTTGACGATGGCTTTCAACACAACATACATAGTCACAAGTGACTCCTAACAACTTTCCCCAAATAGAAAACACTGATTTCATGTTAAGAAGGATCATGTGCAACATTAAATAAATTGAAATGTCAAAATTTTTATTTTACATTGTCACATAACCCTTCTTGCCACACTCTTAGTGTTTACTACTGGGGCACACCATGGCATGAAAACATTGTAGAAAAAGTCAGTACATTTCTCCGGGAAAAAAGAAGAAAGAAAATGCAGTATTTGCCTCTCTGTTTATCATCGCCTAGTCTCCACTAATACTATCTGTCCTTGTTTTGAGTGTTGTAGGTCAGTAGATTGATTGAAGAGTGACTGGACTCCAGACAGTTATAGAGCAAATTGAATTTGCTTTTTCTGATATGGGAGAACAAAACAACCTGTTCTCTTCACTGCTTAAATGTGATTTAATACTCGGTTAAGCAGAAATTTGTCAAAACTATTGCTTTCTTCTCAATTCTCCTTCTACACCAGTAATCTCACGTTGTCGGTCTCTGAAGAGATCTCAAACTCTACTCTATGTGTTTCTGATAGTTGAAATGTCAGCAATATCTAGCAGTGGTCCTCAATCAGGGTGCCGAGGCTCATTAGGGGACCTCAGAAAATTTCCACGAGGGCCTCAAGATGACTTAAAATGATTACAAATTTTAAAAAGCATTTAAAATAAGCTAGAACAATTAAAAATCAAGTCATAGCCTAACTAACGCTATCTGTCCTAGTTTTGATAGATTGATCGAAGAGTGACTGGACTCCAGACAGTTATAAAGCAAATTTAATTTACTTTGTTTTCTGATATGGGAGAACAAAGCAACCTGGGCTGCTTTTCTCAAAAACATCGTGAGATAAGTAGATCGTAGAGGCCATTGGTGGCATTGGATCTATGATCTACGTAGGCTTACGATGCTTTTGGGAAACACAGCCCTGTTCTCTTCAAGGGGAGCTGTGAGGTGACAATTAGGCTTTTATTCACCTTATTTATGGCTGCTTGTAACTATATGTATTAAAACTGTGACAACATCTATCTAAGGAAAATATTTATTCTGTGTATCAAAGGGATAATAATAATTATAATTTATTTTTATATTAATAATAATGTGCATTAATTTCAAATGGCAAAAATTTAGCCATTCTACACAAAAATCACAAAAACATTCAAATGTTCTTCATGAACATTTATGTCCATTAGCAGCTGTTAACTGCCATGTTGTGGTGAATGTAGTCCTCTCCATCTGCTCCTTCTGCCGATAATTCATCATAAAGAGCCCGGTGGCTGCAGGTCCGAGTGGTCATCAGGGATCCCTCTCACTCCTTCTTCCCAAACCCCACACAGGCAGCTCACTCGAGGGAGGTGTGGGGCGAAAACCACTTCTAATTTTCGAGGAGCACTGCTTCGGCTGTCTGATTGTACTTGCCCCACCAGTCTCTTGAGCATGAGTCTCACCATTACCTGGTTAGCCCAAGCGATGCCCAATGCAGGAAGCACCTTACTGCCCACCAGCCTGTGTATGATAAGTTATAAACGACTTACTATAGAGCTTCAGAAGCTCTAAATATGATTGGTCCAGTTTTGTAACTACACCAAACCTTCTGAAATGAGCTGAGCATAAAATGTAATCGGATCTTTCTAAATCACCAAGTATAGAAAAGCACAATATGCTTAAGGCACTGTGAATATTTACTGGGATGTGTTCAATAAAAGACATGAAAGATGAGAGTTGATTATGTGTTGTTAGCTTAAGCACATCGTGTTTTGGGGAATTTGATGAAGATCAGATGACATTTTATTAATGCAGAAAACCAGCCAATTCTAATGGGTTTACATACTTTTTCTTGCCACTGTATATGGGCCGTTTTGCTGCTGGCTAAACTGACACAAACACACTCACCCATAGTCGCACCGTCCTGGATTTGGTCCGTCCACAACATCTGTAACCTGGAGCAGAGAAATAGCATAAGAACAATTTCTATGTTTTTAAATTCACAAGATAAGATCAATGGCGTTCGCAGAACATATTGTATAGCATTTCTGATTAGGTGTTAGAAATGAGATGCCAGTCTAACCTGGTTGACGCAGACTCCAGGTGCACCATATTCATGACTCAGGCGGTGAAGTGTGTTGGAAAAGGCCAGCAGGTGGCGTGACCTCTGTACAGCCTCATCAGCCTGGAACTCACTGCGAAACAGAGCCGCCACAGAGTCCAGCACCAGCAGTCTGACCAGCCCTCGCTTCAGCAACACGGGCACACGCTGAGACACGCACGCCTGCAGAGCCTCCTGCTCACATATCAACCAGCATTAAGTGCTTTCTGATGGTTATTAACTGGTTATTATTATAAATGTTTGCCAGTCTCACCAGGTCAACTGCATGCTCGATGTAGATGTTGTCGCTAAAACGCTGACTGTGGATCACAGCTGGTGGCAGATCTGCTCTGAGCCGGGGCTGCAGGGCAATGAGTTGCCTTAGTCGTTTGATAGGGAAAGAATCCTCAGTGCAAATATAAACAGCTCCTGTTAAATTACCATATAAAATGTGATTTAATACATCAGTTAAGCAGAAATTTGTCAAAATGATTTCTTTCTTATCAACTCTCCTTCAACCCCAGTAATCTCACGTTCAGGGGCGCCGTAACGGGGGGTGTTTGGGAGGAAGGCTAGGAAGATTCCAAGGGCCAGGGGTCCGGAACGTGACATTTACTTCCCGGTCAGCAACTCTGCCAAAATCAAAGTCTTAAATTCAATCGAGTACCTATTGTATTATTTTTAGCCTAGTGTTGTTTATATTTCAAAGACAGATAAGCGACTGCAAATATAACGAACAATACTTTATTTTATCAAGCCAATAAGAGAAAGAGTGCGATAGCATATCGGCTAAACAACACACTCCCTTCATACTATCGCGCTTTCAGACCGCGGTCTGCCACCGGACCAGTGCATTATCAAAATGGGGGTGTCTGGAATGAAAGTGTTTAACTAAGTCGAATAACTGGGATTATAAAAGAAACATTTATCATTAATATTTCCTAAAAGATGTATTCTGCCATAAAGGACACATATTAGTTAAATAAACTAAGCAAAAATAACTAAAAGAAGAACTGTGGCGTAGCGGCATACTTTATTTTATCAAGCCAATAAGAGAAAGAGTGCGATAGCATATCGGCTAAACAACACACTCCCTTCATACTATCGCGCTTTAAGACCGCGGTCTACCACCGGACCAGTGCATTATCAAAATGGGGGTGTCTGGAATGAAAGTGTTTAACTAAATCGAATAACTGGGATTATAAAAGATACATTTATCATTAATATTTCCTAAAATTTGTATTCTGCCATAAAGGACACATATTAGTTAAATAAACTAAGCAAAAATAACTAAAAGAAGAACTGTGGCGTAGCGGCCACCCCTCTATATTCAGTTTTCAGAGCAGCCCGCAATGTTGTATCGCGGTTGGGTAGAAAATCGTAACAGTATTAATGGTGTTATGTATCAAATGAAATATATGACCATAAAAAAATGAATTTAGTCCTTTTAAACATGTTGCTCAGTGAATGCAGTTTGTGAAACCTGAGAATAAATAGGACTGGTGGACACTGGATATTGCTTGATAGTGTTTGATCTAAAGTCTCTAACGTTACTTCCTTTGACCGGTGAGTGGCTTGCTATTGAAGGAAGGCTAGCGTTAATGTCTTCAATTTATGCGCGGCATTATGATATGAAATAAACGATAAAATGGCCTGTTTGTATTATGTTTACATTTGTATCACAGGTCTTATGCAAGCTAGCTTTTCATGTGGTAGCATGTGGTGCACATATCAAAACATTAGCTTAGCAAGGTTTATAGACACTAGAAATATACAATAGATATAATTTTAATATAAAGATAACCCTAATATGTAAAATAAAAATGATACGTGAACGACAGTGAAAGTGGCTCAAGTAGGTGTGGTGTTGTTAGTGAGCACTGCGTTCTGTAGCGAAGCGGACTGTTGGGGGAGGTTTGAGATCTGGAGACTCGGGTTCAAATCCCGGTCTGGACGTGCAGTGTAGTTTACTTTATCATTCACGAGTTTATTGCAAGTTTCTGTATCATTTTATTAAGTATCCTATTGTAATATCTGAATAATAAATAAAAATGATACGTGAACGACAGTGAAAGTGGCTCAAGTAGGTGTGGTGTTGTTAGTGAGCACTGCGTTCTGTAGCGAAGCGGACTGTTGGGGGAGGCTTGAGATCTGGAGACTCGGGTTCAAATCCCGGTCTGGACGTGCAGTGTAGTTTACTTTATCATTCACGAGTTTATTGCAAGTTTCTGTATCATTTTATTAAGTATCCTATTGTAATATCTGAATAATAATAAACTGACGTTACCAAATAGATCATGTGTGTCTAGTCAAATGTTTCTTGTTCAGTAATGCTGCTCATGTTATCTTCCTCAGGGCTGGATCTTGCTGCCAGCATGAGTCGTCAGTGTAAGAGCTGTGGTGGAGCAGACATCGACACAGGTCATCTTCATGCATGAAATTGTTGTGCTCGCCTACTACATTTAAAAGGCTTACTTTTTCCAATCCGTGCTCTTTAAATGGCTGAGCACTGCTTTCAGTGGCAAGCATGTAACTTTCCAAATGTTTTTGGCCCCGTTCACCTTCGCTTGCTTCAAGTTTTTTAGAAATAATATTTTCAGTGTAGAGAGAAGAATCTTTTGTAGACGGATTTTTAATCAACTCGTGTTGAAAATCACCGTCAGGAATGTAATGGTCCATGTATTCTTTCAGGAAAAGCTGGTCACTCACTTCATTGCTATTTGGATTGTGGTTTGTTGGATTACTGATGGCAATGAGAGAATATAAAATGGAAGGCAAGGTTTCATTTATGACGCGCGATGCATTTTTTGATCCTCTGTAGAAAGCCGAAGCAGAACTGTCGTCACCAATCATCACAAAATTGTCTTGATCTTGACCACTCCTTTTCATAGGAGTCTTCTGTGGGAGGTCAACCAGGAAAGATCTGTAGTCTTTAAACAAGCCATCAAAAGAGTTCTGCTGCCCTGCAGGTGTCAGAGATGGACCAGAACTGTGTTTGATAATCGATTGAGGGTTAAACTGCACACCAGATTGCTTGAAGTGTTGGGCATGTCTGTGTGGATAGGGAATATTGCTGGCGTCGTAACCGTGTTCTGATGTCTTCCTGCCTTGATTTGATGAGGGATCTGCACGGTGTGGAAGTCCTCTTTGCAGAAACTGTGTCTCCTCCTCATCTGTAGAACAGCATCCTCTGCCAGGCTCATAAGGAAGGTCGTTTGGCCACGGTTTAGGGTCAAAAACAGAGGCTGCGTGAGAGTTGATAAGGTTTCCTTGTAGTCCTTGTAGGTTATGCAGAGATACAAAGAGAAAAAATAAATTAAAGCAATTCTTTTGATGAATTTTCCTGTAATAGAAAGTGTTAGTACAAACCTTTTACACCTGTAGTGTCTGTAATTTTGACTGTACCAAATCCAGGTCCTTCAAACAACCTGGATGTAAAAACCTTTTTAACAGAGTCAAGTGTATAGAAGCATCTCACAGTGAGCCTGAAATATTCAGAAGGGAAAAAAAGGAGCTGATCAGAATTTTTTTTGTTTTCAAAGATCAATCGTATTTCGCCTAATTCAATTTTCACATATTTACTAGTTTCATATATTGACAAATACCTAAATTTTGATTCCCTTGTAATGGCTGATTCCTGGTCAATTATGACACCTCCATCAGAAATGACCTCGTTTTCATACACAATGTAGCCGTCACCCAACTACACAAGGATGCAGATTACATATCCATTACTGAATAGATATACACTACTGCTTAAAAGTTTTTGGCCTGTAAGTTTTTTTTTTTTTTTTATTAATACTTTTATTCAGCAAGGACACATTAAACTGATCAAAAGTGACAGTAAAGACATTTATTGCAAAATATTTCTATTTCAAATAAATGCTGTCCTATTGAACTTTCTATTCATAGTATTCTGGAAAAAAAAAAAAAAAAAAAAAAAAAAAAGACAAATCCGCATGTCAGAATGATTTCTGAAGGATTATGTGGCACTCCTGACCGGACGAATACCTGCTGTAAATTACGCTTTGGCATCATAGGAATAAACTGAATAAATAAAATATATTCAAATATATGTACAGTGTTTAATACATTTATTGACTGTAATTGGGCATCCGAATAAAAAAAAATAATAATTATAATAAAGTGTTTTACTATTCTTCTGCCTTTCTTGTAAAACAGTAAATTAGAAAATTCATGGATAACAACAATACTCATATTTTAGCATTACAAATACAACTATGACAAAAGAGCTTATACATACTGGTGGATTAACCTTCACAGAATCAAAAAAAGATTTTGTAATCAGTCACTAATACTGCTAGTTTAGGGCAGTTGCTGCACAAACCTTACATTGGGTGGTGGTGGTCTAATAAATTTGGTAAGAACTGCAAATATAAAAAGGTTATTTTTAAATTATAACATTTTACTGTATTCTTGATCAAATAAATTCAGCCCCCTTGATGATTATAAGAGACTTCTTTTAAAAACATGTTTAAAAAAATCTTACCGAGCCCAGATTTTTGTGTGTCGGTTGTATATGACTAAGGTCAATTTATGCATTTACCATTAATCTAGTTCCACATGCATCCACACCAAAAGAAAACATGACCCTGGTCTCATCAGTTGCCTTGGGTCTGCATCTTCTGTCTAGAAGGGTTGTGCTGCTAGGTGGCACTGTTGGCCAGGTTTTTGTAGTAGTTGCCACCACGGTCATCATTCCATCTGTGGAACACACTAGAACAATAGAAATGATTGTTTATTAGTGGAGAGGTAACATTTTAAAGCTTATAAACCCTGTTAGCATTTTATGGTGTCTTGCCTGTTAGTTCTTCAGTCTGAAAGTAACAGTTCTTTGTTGTTCTCTTGTGAATCTCCAGAGTCTTCGAGTCTCTTATAAGAATTTCAAAAGTGCCAACAAAGTTTCTCAATGTGATGTCCTGGAAAAACAGAAACCTAAAATATTAGGTTTAAAAGTATATTCTAGGTTTAAGATAATTATTAACTTACATTAATTATTCTTTAAAATTACTTTTAGTATTTATTTTAATATAAATAAATTTTTGGATGCACAAAAGTAAATAACCCTATAAACACTTCCATTTGTTTTCTTTTTGCCAAAATTATTTTCAGATGCTGTTATAGCTCAAATGTATTATACTAATGTTAAGAACAAAAGGAGATCTGAATCAAGACTGCCATGACATTATGAAAGTCAACATGTTACTTGAACGACAAATGTTTTTCTTTGCCTCATAAATGTAGCCCGATGTGAAGAGTGGGACCTCCAGAGTCATACTCTGACTGTCGTTTTTCAGTATGTATCCCTTCAGTCTGGATAAGTCAGATGTGAGCGCTTGATGCCCCACACAGACCTCCCAAAGTCCAGCTTGCTTCGGATGATTTATTCTGAATATTATGCTCTGTGCTGTACAGAAAGCAGTGACATCTGGAGGGACTGAATGAGAGGGAAACAAATACAACTTAGATTGTTGGTCACTTGCATGTTATGTAATTTAAGGTCATTAACTCCTAAGACTTACAAGCATCATTAACATGTGCCACAACAGAGACATGGTGGAAAAATGTGTCATTTCGCTCGATGATATTTAGGGTGTAGTTAATTTCTACAGAGTACTGGAGAAGTCCTTCACCCAAATACTGTCAATTAGAAATTAGATTTTATTTTTAATAATATAAGATAAATATAGTACTGTGGGAATGATAGATAAAAGAAAAACCCTCACCATTCTGTTAACAGATTTATCTTCAAAAGGAACCTTAATAATGAAGCCATGGGTCCCATTGATGTGGGGAATTTTTGTAATGAGGTAATGCTGTTGAATGGCATCCGTTACTGACAGATTGTTCTCATTCAGCTTGATTGCAATGAGCTCCACATCCGAAGCAAAACTACCAAGATATACAGTGAACACTTCTTCACGAGGCACAGTTTCTGTTAGAGGGCAAAAAATATAACACGACTAAAATAAATTTGCAATCATCTAGATCAAATAAACTAATTAATAATAATAATAATAATAATAATAAGTATTATTAATCATCACACATTACATTTTTTGTATTTTATAATAAGTAGCATTTAGTTATGTCAATAAGCTGTTATTGGTTATCAGAAAAATAATCTGCATCAGTCATAAATCAATATCAGTCTATTGTATAATGGTAAAATAATAATCTCACCATCTATAGCGAAAGGAATCCGAGGAACTAGTGGTGTCTCCATAACTCGTAGCTGGCGATGTCTGGTCTCTGTTTCATTATCATCCATAAACACATGCGAATAGATGTGCTCATAGCACAGGAGAGCCTTGTAACTCTCTTTATAGACATTATTTTCGACTAAGCTCTGCAACAAACATGACACAATTATTGATTTTCTTTCTTTTTCTTTTGCATAAATACACAACATTAGTTATTGGTTTGTCCAGTACATACCATTCTGGAACCTCCTGGTGCACCAAAAGGCACTGATACTTGCACCACCTGCCCATCATCTCCAAGTACGTAACCCATGGCTTTCCTGGTGGCCTCGTCCAAGAGCCGAGCATCCACACCCAGCTCAATACTCCTGCTTACAAACCCAGGGAAGTCCTGCACCAGCGGGGTCATGACTTTGGGAGTTCTCCAATGCAAAATCACTCCATCAAATGAGCTAGGGGCTGATAAATATGCAACACTGAGAGAAAAGTATGGCGTATGACAGCCTGAATTGTTAGTTACAATTAAGATATTATATGTACATTTAATTCACCAACAATCATTTCTATATAATGTATCAGAAATTGAACATGGCCAAGGAGTTACCTATCGTACATGCCGCAGACGTGTCAAGCATCACTACAGCCCATTTCTGCCTGAAAAACACGGTTGCATGAATCACCTCTACAGCAATGCGATCAATCTGAGGAAACAACAAAGCTGATTTCAGCCTTCATGTTAAAATCATGGTGGAACCTGCACAATTAACATTTAAAGGGATAGTTCACAAAGACATTTAAACATTTTAAAAAATCTTACCTTTGAACGGTAGTATATGTACAAAACATACAGAGACATTTTTGAAAATATCTTTTGTGTTCCACTGAAGAACTTCAGTCATACTGGTTTAGAATGACTTAAGGGTGTGTAAATAATGACAGAATTTTGATGTGAACTATCCCTTTTAGTTTCACCTGCCTCTGTGATTGTTGAATGTGTCTGATTGTAGGCAGAGCGAAAGACCACCCTGTTTGGAGTGGAATCCAGCATGTATCCCATTCGCCTGGCATCAGCGATAGACATCGCATCCAAGCTCTGCAAGTCCTGATTCAGGAACATTATCTGCCACTCGGAGATGGCAGATCTCTGGGCCTACAAGTGGAGATACAGAGCTGGCAATAAGAAATTCAAATTCTTAGAAGTTCACACATGCAATTAAAGTGTCAAATGTAAAAAAAAAAAAGAAAAAAAAAAGGGGTCAATATTTCTTACAAAAGCAAGAGCAGCCAGCCAGGGAGTGTTGTGTTTATCAGATCTGCAGGGTATATCTCTCGCCACCGTCACCTAGTTTAGAGAAAACCAGATATTGCTGACCAGCTTTAGTATTAATGTACAACTGTAGTATTTATTAATATTTTGAATTAGCTTTTATTTATATATTTTCAGTTTTCATTCTAATTTTAGTCATTTTCCTATGTGCTTATTTTTTAATACCTATGTTTACCTTTATTTCAGTTTTAATAATTTTCGTTTTTAATTTTCATCCAATATATTTATATTTTACTCCAGCTTTATTTAAAATGAACAGAAACCGTTTTTAATAGTTTTAATTAACAATAGCAACACTGCATACCACACAGGATTTACATTGCCTGCCTTGACCAGTCCTACCTCTATGTAGTGTTCTTCACAGATGATCTCTTTTGAGGACCAGTCAACGGGCAGTGTGCAGTTCTCGGTGAGAGAGTATTTCTTCTCTATCCCCGTATGGTCAGTCAAAACAACATTCAGCTTGAAAAGGAAGTTGCTGTCATTCTACAAGACATCATACAACAGAAAACAATGTTCTCAAAAAGCCATAATCAAGACTCATAGATCTGATAGTTCTAGAACTAATCAATGCAGTTTTGTCTTTGGACTTTTTTTGTTTTAATGAAACTCTTGCCTGGTTTTCAGTGTGGCAGGAGAAATAGGAAGCTCTCAGAGATGCCCGGCCATTCAAGTTGTTCAATGTGTAGCCACACATGGGTGCATGATCCTCACTAATGATATGCACTCCATTTTCAACTTAAAAAATATGCACTGATATGAGAATTAAAATATAATGTGTGATCATTTGTGGTAGAGATTACTGTCAAGCCATAGCACCATACCTACAGCCTCAAATCTTGGGACATGGCCTGCAAAGCCCACATCAACAGACACCCAGAAATATCGATCGCGACATTCGGTCTCAATGGCACCTGCAGCATTAAAATTCATTACAGCGTTGGATTTAACAATGTACTATTATATGTTGAAATGTTGTTCATCACTATAAACAGACCTTGTGGATCAGTGGTAACATAACTTCCTTTCACATCGCACAGTTGAAAGCACATGAAGAGAAGCCTGTGGTATATCAGTTCTGCGTGTCAGTTTTGTGATTCAATATGTTGTGTTACATCTTTGCATATTCATGTGTTGTAAACTGGTCACAGAAACTTACCCAAAGCAGAAGCTAACATCCATGATTTGACAAAAACACTAGCTAAAGAAAAATATATATAATTGAGCAATATGCTACTGAGAGGGAAGCCAATAGAGTTGTGGTTCATTTGTATCGTCCTGTCACTCTCCTCCGAGCTCCTCTGACTTGGTTATCAGTCTCAGGTGTGTCAATCAATCTCCATTTTGGTTGTTATAGTAACACTTGTGTAGAGACATTGGCCCCCAATAGGTGTCACTGGAGTAATCATACAATGTAATGCTGTTTTTACACAGACATCCTCTGGAGTGCGCTAGAGCTGTATTTAAAGCCTTAACATGTCGCTGGTCAATAATAGGCTTTTATTTGTACACCTGTTTATATACTATAAGCCAAAACTATTCCTATTCAATGTAATTGTCTGATTTGAGCTTGGCCTTTAACACAATAAATTTTATTTTTTGTTTCTTTTTTAGGTACTTCCAAAGCTCCGGTCTTGGGCAGTGGGTTCCACACAAGTCTGGGAAAAGAATCGCGAGCTCAGACACTCCAGAACGGTAGGCACACCTTTATATTAAATTATATTACTTATATTAGTCAGCAGTGGAGTGTAGGTGCAGTCAGTGGATGATCAAGGTTTATAAAACATGCAGACTTAAAGAGACAGTTCACCCTAAATTGAAAAGTCTGTCATTATTTACTCACACTCATGCCGTTCTAAATCCATATGACTTTCTTTCTTATGTTAAGCACAAAAGGTGAATTTTTAAAGAATGTCCTGGCTACTCTCTTCTATATAAGGAAAGTGAATGAAGCAAAAAATGAATAAAGGACCATAAATATAAAATAAAAGTAGCTCTTGCATTATATTCTTTATCTTCTGGAACAAAGCCATATGATAGACTATAATTTAAATTCTAATCAAATATAGTGCCATTAGATGCATCACATATAGTATTCTTGTGGATGCATATTCCTTTAATTTTATGTTTCAATAAATCACCTACATTAATTTCTGACCCAGTTACATCTCAAGTGCTAATTAAATTTACATCATTTGCATCTGCACTTTTCTGAAAAACATACAAGATGTAATTAACTGTTGATCTTTTTCATAGAGCTGCCTGTTAAATGTCTTTGGGTTCCAGGTGTGTGTTGATTCAGCAAATATAAGGCATGGCATTGTGTAAATATGTACTTGGTATATGAATCAGAGGTGCTGTGAGAGCAGTGAGTTTTGTGGCATTATATTATAAATTTCTCAATTACACCTGTCTGTCCTGGTGTGTTTTCTGAGCTTTAACTTTAACTGAGAGCAAAATACTTTGAGAATCAAGGTCACCAACTGTATGAACACATGATTCAATTTCAGACTCACAGAAGCTTCTCATAACAGATCAAAAACTTTTTAAATGAGTGACACATAATAGTGCTTATGAATATGTCTGGCAGGTAGTTTTAGTTTTAAAAGGTTCTAATAAACCTTTCTGATTTATGAAAGTGTCTCTGTGGTCACAAACACAAGATTTTATTCATTAAATAAGGTGTCCCGTGTCACTGCAGTGTTGCGGCCGTTATGTAATTCTGCTGTCATTCAGAGAGGTCACCGCAGACCTGGCTGATAATCCAATGGCATGTGCAGCGTGAAAAATACTCTGGGATTAGACAGGTCTGGAGCATGTATCAGAGAGTCGGCACACAGTGCTTCCAAAATTGAAGGATTATGCACTTAAAATCTTTTTGAGTTATTTTTGGCCTTGGCCTGCCAACATGACACTTGACACTGCAGCTTCTGGGCTCCGCAGTTGGGGAACAAAAAGTCAAACATCCACTTTAACACGTGGTTCTGTCTATACCATTGATAAAAAGTAAAGCAAAGCAAAAGTTTTCATACTTACTGATGCCAAGGACCCCCAAATGGTGTACCCCAAGTGTGATTATAAAGACTGTGTGTTGTTTACAAATTAAATTCATTAAATTCATTCCTAAACAGTATCTATAAAAGCTAAATAAGGCAAAAAAAAATCTTCTTTTTTTTCCCCAAAAAAGTTTCCAAGGACCTCTTTGCCACACCCTGGGTATCATCGGTTTCCAGTTTGAGAATCATTGGGCTAATTAAAAAGTTTGATGCGTCTATGCATCTGCTAAACTCATTATCACATATTTGCACATTTCGAGGACAGATTGATGAAAACAGTTGTTTCTTATAAACACATCTACATGTGGAGTTTCAAGCATAATGAATGACTGGAACATGCTAAACTCATCACATCTGTAGCCTTTCTACTCAGCAAAACAGCTTTGCATGTATGACATGGTGAAGCGGCCTAAATCATTCTCATTGTTTACAATGTGGGAAACCTTCACTGTCTGGGTGAACAAGGTCTTTTGCTAAATGATGTGTTAAGTAAACAGAAATCTGCCAGATAGCCCACTGGACTGTGGATTTGAATATGTTAAACACATCGTAGCCCGACGTGGGATTTCAGGGCAGACTGATTTATTCTGTGCGTCCAATGAATTACAACTTGGCCTGTTTTGAGATCCTCTGTGAAGGAGTAAATGTATGAGCGACTGTGAAAGAAGGGAAAAGAGGGACGTGGCCTCATATGAGACGTAAAACAGCTGTCTTTCTGCCATTTTTCACTTCCAGGCTCCATTAAAAGCCTGTCTAGCTGTGCACCGTTCTCATGACATCAGTGCTACTGGAAAACCAAACAGGCATGCCTTGTTGCACGAGCGTGCATGTGTGGATCTGTGTATGTTTGCTCAATCTGATGCATATGTGTGTCCTGTCTCTAGGGAAACGACAGATACACAACCTCGGCAGCCAGCTGCAGCTGAACCAGCACTGCCTGGACACAGCCTTTAATTTCTTCAAGATGGTGGTGAGCAAGCACTTGACACGAGGGCGAAAGATGACACACGTCATAGCCGCCTGCCTCTACCTGGTCTGCAGGACGGAGGGAACGCCACGTATCCTTCTCACAATGATCCTTAGGTTGTGAAACCCAAGTTAAACACTTGGTAATCCATAGAGGAAAGTGTGCACAGTCGAAATAAGGTTAGGCACATTATCCAAATTAGGTTACAGCAAACTTAGGAAAATAAGAGTAAATCTCAGGTCTTTAACAGCAAGAATCCTTTAGCTCAATCCTGTAGTCATGGGTTCAATATATAAATAATGTTTATATACTCAATATATCAATATATAAAATGTGAACTTTATATATACCATTATATATGTATTTGTGTGTGTGTGTGTAATAAAATGTTTTGGTTGCTGTTATAAGCAACTAAATGAATAAGCAAGATTTTTTTGGTTAGCCAGTATCATCAGAAGTTGGACCAGTACCAAACCAGCATAAACCAGCATAGAAATTCATGCTGGTCTAAGATAGTCTCTTTTATCAGTCCATACTTTCCCTAGGGAAAACCTGGTTTAGGGTCTGAAGAGACGTGTCAGGATGTGAAAACAATAGTGCTGCAATATGCTGCCAGAGAAGAAAGAGAGGAAGGGGAAGAGTGTTTACTGCACCTTTCGGAATCTCAGAGGATGTTCCCTGGTGTAAATCATGGAAAACAGGCCAGATTTTCAGTCGCTGTCCCGGTTGTGTACAAAAGCTACTGAAGTGACACTTATTTGACCTAAGTCGAATTCCTTGTGAATACTGTTGTGAAAATGTGAAACTTTTTTGAGAGACTGAAGTAAAATTCTGAAGTGATAGTTGAGGGAAATATCACTCCCCTGTTCCACGTTTTAGTTTTTTCCCCAACCCGTCATAATTCTGTTCTCAGATTATGTGTGTTTGAGACTCGCTACACCTGTGTTACAACACAGCACATCTGGATAGTGTTACAGCGCTGCTTTCACTCTCTGTCTCACAAACAGACAGACTCTTACTCACACCAACAAGCACCATCCTATGTGTCTGTTTGGGTCACACCCAGATCTCCACTCTGCTTTTGTGTAGCGTCAGGCCTGACTGGGTACCTGGTGTGCCGTTTAGAGTTGCCAAAGGAGAATTGTTACCTGTCTCTGGGTGGGGCTCTTTCAGATGCATGCTAAGATACTTCACATTAAAGAGCAGACACGAAAATAAGTTGTCCAGTACTTTACAGACCGCCAAACCCATTCCAAATATTGTCCTATTTTTAAATGTGTACTGTTCGGCTTTGCCTCATCAAACATCCATGCATTTACTGTATCTCATGCATCATTGTGATATATCATAAACAGAATTATTTGGACAACTGTATTATTTTTAGTGTTCAACTAAATTAAGTATATTTGCAAAGTATTTAAGTATTTTAAAATAATTCTTAACTAAAGTATTTACAGTATTACAAGTATTTTCTTGTTCATTGTAGCCATTTAGCAATGTTTTAACTTTTTGGAGTGTTTCTAGCAGCCAAACATCTTGTTTAGACCGGTCCTTTAAGATGAAGATTGCCTGTTGTTCTGCAAACATTGATTCAGTGAGCTTCACTGACCTGATCTGGCAATTGTTGGGTGGACAGGTCATGATTTTCAGATGCTCATCATCAGATTCTTGGGGGGGTTTTTTTGCTTAATGGTACATTAAATGCCCAGTTCTAAGTAGAGGGATCCCTTCAAATGCATGCATCTTACAATGACGAGATCGCTGCATTCATGTGCTCAGTTTTATCAACTACAATGAACCTTTCATGCGACGGGAGTAGATCTAAATATAATGCTATAATCAACACTTTTCACAAATAGATAATCTCAACAGCTGTAATAGTAAAAACGTAGTAAAAGTTTTAGAGAGAACTCCACAAGTAATACTCATTATGCCAGCCAGTCATAGCAACGGGCGTTTCCATTGAACTCTCACAGCAGACACGCCCACTCACCGTTCAAATCAGAGGGCTAAAATCAGGGTAGAAATTAAATGCCCTTTTATTTCAAAATTCTGACAATTTTATATTATAAGTGCAACTCGGGAAACATTATGAAATAATAAAAAAATGCAGTTCATGACCTATTTAAAGAAATGTCCTAAAAATAAAGTACATAAAGATATTTTTTAAATGTTTTGTATTACTATTTTTTTTAGATGCTGCTATCAATATAATTTTGACCCCTTCAGTATATCTGCAGTTTTTGTCAATAGTTCATATCTGGTCTTGTAGCATTTAAGAGATAAGACAGTTATCAATATACCACTGATGTCAGTCTTAATCACTTTAATTTTAAATAAGTATAAATACTCTCTGTCTTTCACAGCAGGCTGTAATTAAGGCCGTCAGAATCCTGATAAAGTGGGATTAGCTTGTCTTGTAGTGATGCTAATCTCTTTGCTAAAGGGGGCATTAGTCACCATGGAGACACGTGCCTCAGGTGTGTGTGTGCTGCTCAGGTGAGCAATAACAGATGGTCAGGGTGAATCTCTTGCAGAGATAAGGAGATCCTGCATGCCGAAGCCTGTTGATGTAGAGATGATCGGTACTGAGCCGTCCAATGTTAAATTAATCACTGTGACCAGGATTGATTTAGGAGCAGGATTGACTTCTTATTGTTAGCTGTATAGTTAGACAAAGATGTTTAGATCTTTATCACACTTACAACCCTTTTTTTATGATATAATCTAGCTGTTTTGTATTCTTCTTCCCTTAACTGATGTGCAGACATGCTTCTGGACCTCAGTGATCTTTTACAGGTTGGATTTCTTTCATTTCAGTTCCTTTCATATTTTTTTTCTACAATACTTACTCTGAATAACATGGCGCAACTTAAGCGGCTGTGGCTAAGTTGCATGATGTTCAATCTTGAAATAATCTGTTATACCCTCCATATGAAAGAAATACTGCATGAGGTATTGCATATGACATAACAGGTAAGCAGATGCCAGTGTTGGGCAATAATGTCAGAAATTCTGTTATATTTCCAGCTTCAGTTCATCTCATATACTAGCATAGATTCTCTTCATTTATTAGGCCAAACTTGTTAACATTTCAGTGATTTACACAGATATAAATGCAGGTAGTTGTGATTTATAAAATGTTGTAACTCTGAAATCTGATTGGATAATTCATGTACAAAGCTATTATACTCACACACTTAACGGCATATAGAATTAATTATGTATTATTTAATAAATCACTAAGACATTCAAGGCAGTGATTTTACAATAAGATCATAAAACCTCTGCAATGCACATCTTTTAATGCCTTATTGCTGTATTACACAGCAAGTAGGTGATATGGGGCTACATTTTGTTTGTGAAACAATACACAATATTGTCTTCATGACAGTATATACTCTATAGTTTTTATTAGTAGTTATTTTAGGGCCAGACATTTCTGTGCTTAAGCACTGGTGTAATGTTATTTTTACTCCCCAGCTGTCCACTGAGCTGGATCTGCTATAGAACAGACACTGGACGTTTGGGGCAGAGGCTCAAATATGCCATGAATCTTTAGCAAGTGTAGCCACACCCAACTCTGACGAGAACACAATTTTTCCTGCCTGGATGCCAGGCTAACTAGGGACCTAGTGCTCAAGTCATAACCCCTTGTCATTATTAGCGGGTGTCTGAAGTTTAGTGTGTGTGTGTATACATATATAATATATTATATATATTTTGATTGCTTCCATTGTCCTCATTTGTAAGTCACTTTGGATAAAAGCATCTGCTAAATGACTAAATGTAAATGTATGTAAATGTAAATATATACAGTGGGTACGGAAAGTATTCAGACCCCCTTAAATTTTTCACTCTTTGTTATATTGCAGCCATTTGCTAAAATCATTTAAGTTAATTTTTTTTCCTCATTAATGTACACACAGCACCCCATATTGACAGAAAAACACAGAATTGTTGACATTTATGCAGATTTATTAAAAAAGAAAAACTGAAATAACACATGGTCCTAAGTATGACACACACTACCGTTCAAATATTTTGGGGCAAGATGTTATTGTTTTTTACTGTATTATTGTTTATGCCTTTGTGAGCATAAGAGGCCGCAAACCGACTGTTTTAAAGACTAATTATGGAACATGTTTAATTGTGGAACATCCTCGTCTGAAGGATCAATTATCGTTAACATGGAAAATGTACCCATTAAATAATTCAGACCTTTCAGTTCTATTTCTTATTGTTGTAGGTTAATGTTTACATTCTGGGAAAGACCTTCCTACTGTTGGCTAGAGAGCTCTGCATCAATGCTCCAGCCGTCGGTAAGTCTCCCTGTAATGACCTCTCTATGACATCTCTAATGTAATTCAGCTGACCGGAACAGTGCTTTTGAATGAACCTCATTAATAAAGCAGGCAGCATCTCTCAAAACAATTCATTTGCTAAATTAGTTACCAATAATACACTGTGGTTGGATCAATACAAGTATACTCAATCTGTTCATCTGATTTGGCCTATAGATTCCTGGTTGCTTCAGAAGGAAGATGATTTGCTGTTGTCGTACTCTCATCCACACGTTGAGCTACATTCTCTGCAGTAGTCTGTAATTCAAGCTATTTCAGGCACAGGTTGAAATGTTTTACCCATCTGGAAATTATATTCATAGCAAGTTGCAGTCTAGCCAGATGTTACTAGGGGGCACTGCGTCATGTCAAAAAAACCATTACGGTCCATCATATTCCCCGCAACCATTTTCCACCTTCTGTGCACACTGTGAGGACTGAACAGGTCTGCAGTTTTTTAAACAGACTCATCTAATCAGAGACAAAATGATTCAAGTATACACCAGGGAGCATCCCAATGTTAAAGTACTGGGCATAATCCAAGAATGCAGTCTGATTAGCAGCTCTCCATGTGTCATAATTCCACATTCATCTGTTTTTGTGTGGGGTTTTTTTTTTTGTCAAAAATCTGCTGTTTTACCAAGCTGCATCTGCTCCATGTTTACTAAACCCTCAATTAGAATGCAAACGGTAGAGCAGCATATTCTATGGGCTCAATTCAAACAGACTCCCTTTTGAGTTCCTCATGCAGCCCGCTGGGTATAATAGGTTCTTTATGTGGCCTTTCAAGATGAATATTTCATCCACACTTAACAATCACTGTCTCATTTACACAAGCCCATTGCTGTTGTGGTGTGTGGGTTCATTTTTTTGGATTTCAGTTTGAATATAATACATATTACATAGTTAATTTGCTCATATTACCTCATTCAAATTATTTTATTTTAAAATGTATACAAGTATACACTTTAAAGACATCTAAAATATAGATTGAGTTCAACCTCCCTCGTTGCTGAAGTTGGGATTGAGTAGAATGGCATCATTATTTCATTCTTTGATGCATTTCATGAGTGTCTATTAGGGCTGCACAATTCATCGAATTTCTAATCGCAATTACAATTATGGATGCCACAATTACGTAATCGTTCAAAGCGGCAATTAATCGTTCAAAGTCCACTTATGAAATTCTGCATGCTTAAGATATGTTTTTTTTCTTTCTACATGGCATCTTAAGGGTTTTTCCATTGTTTTAGTTTTAGTATAACATTATAATACCATTCATATTTTTACAAACCAATCCGATGTATATTTGACATTTACAGCTTAATACTATAGAAAAAGCACTAAAGGTTTTTCAGTTAGAGTGTTTTCAGCTTGTTTATTTTCATATAAAAATACGGCATGCAGTTGCATCAAACAATGGTATAAACATCATTCAATGTTAATTGTGATAATCATAATTAATAATCACAATTACAATTTCAAGGGAATAATCGACAATTATGATTTTTGTCATAATCGTGCAGCCCTTTATGATTAAGAAGTGAAAACAACTTTGGATTTGAGTCACAAAAACGTTTATAATCTGCAGTTCAGGAAGCTGATCACTAATACAAGACATTTTATTTGTCAGTCAGCATCAAGCTGAAAACAAATAAGTTATGTACAAAACATGACACTAGTGGCTTCCGTCCACTATGAAGAGCAGTACAACTTTCTTCATATATATATATAGAGAGAGAGAGAGAGAGATCTGCTTGCTGCAGCATCAATAATTAAATCAAATATATCATTTTTGCAATAAATAAAGCTGAAGAACATTCCTTCCATCTGAGTCCACTGTGATTCTAAAGCGCCATTACCATCAAGTTCACTGCTGCTACATAATAAAGGCAAGAGCCTCACGAGACCCTGTATTCAATCCATCTTAATTCCAGTGAGCGGAATGCACTGCAATATGGATGTCCTGACAATTTCAGGCATAGAAGACCAGCTCTGGTATCTGACCCCCCTGTACACCAGTTCCGTTGGTACTGTCCGAGGAACACTGGAACTGGAAGGTCACCTTTCCACACTGCACTTCCGTCATACCCTCCTGTCCAAAGTAACTAAGTTCATTCCCATCCAATACGGCACTGACTGTGTAGAAGGTGTCCTGCTCCACTTGGACCGGGTGTTCAAACCATACAGAGAAGGTGTTGCTAGATCCGTCTGAAACAAATTTTGTTAGGTTCTGGGCCAGTGTCACTCCTTGGCGCTTGAGTTCAATCTTGGCACTGTACTCTGCCTTTCCACCACTGGAACCGTACAAGCCAAGCCCTGCAATGAAGATCCTCTTGTCCACCGCAAACTGGATGCTATCGCAGCGTCCGCGGTAGCGCCATTGGTTACTACGGTAAGCCGAGGACTGGAAACGATGGCAGCGCTGTGGCGTCAGACCCTTTCTTTTCTGCAGTGGGAATTCCAGCTTGGGCTTATTGGCAGCCGTGTACCACAGGAAGACATCATGAGTCTCTTCCAGCGTTAAAAAGTCTGACTGTGCAGCTCCGTTGGCGAACTCCTCCAGGGTCATGGTTGGGATACGAACCAAGTAGAGAGCCTTGCCCAGCACTGCCCTTTTATTACGAGAGGTCAGTCCCAGTCCCTGCCTTTTGCATTCAGCCACAGCCCAATCGAGAGCCGCCTGGAAGACCACCGCCTCCCGGGTGTTGAGAGTCTCTCGCTTTAGTATGATCTCCAGCGTTTGAAGATCAATCTCACAGAAACCCTCAGAGTGAAGCGCCAGCTCAGCCTGAGCATCAATGACCTCCCAGCACCGCTGGGTCAGCTCAGGCTCCTCAAACAGTCGACTCTGGGACAACAACACACAGGCATTTTTGGCCTCTAAGCTTGTCTCCAGAAAGGTGACACAGGCCTTAGCCAGTGCAGGCACTATATACTTTTTGGCAGCGTACAGAGTGGCCAGCACTGTATCCGCTTCAAGTTCAATCTCATCGCTGTACATGTACCTGGAAGTGAATAGAAAAAGGACTTAGAAATCAACAATGTCTTTTTTAATAGCTGTTATACAAGCATTAGGCTTTGCAGTGATTGAGTTTAGAGTTACATGCAGGGGTCCGCAACAAATGATTAAAAAAAAAATATGAGGAAAGATAAAATGCATCTTAGAAATCTGCTCTTTGTATTCATATTAAACCATATTAATCCAACATTCAAGACAATTTTCAATGTGATAATTCTTAAAAAATATCATGTGGTGTAACCAAGTAAAAATTATAAAATTTTCCTTACATCTTGAATACATGAAAATACTTTTTTGCTTATTTTTCAAAAAAGAAAGAAAGAAAACATCAAATTATTGATTCATAATTATCATTACATTTTAAAGGAGTTAAAAATCAGAACTTTATTTATTCACCTTGACAGTCACGAGGAGGGACTATTTAACATTTTTCTCGTCCACATTGGTTTCACCAAATGACTTTTGGTGGACAAAAGTTTTCCAAATATTAATAAGCAGTGGTTACATTTTTTTTTCTAAGAATTTGGAAAATGAAATTGAAAATGAATTGAAAAGAAAATGAGTGTCACATCATTGACACATAAATTAAGTGCAGAACTTACTTCAAAAGAATTAAAAAAGCAGCAGGCTCCACGTCAGGAATATGAATATCAGATTCTCCTTCTGCTAGATCTCCGTAAAACATGGCACCGAAAACAGAACTCCCCACTGCCAGCACATACTGGAAGCAGAAATGCCGCAGAAAAGCGGTCAAGCAGAGCCTGATGAAAGAGGCATTTGAGATGCGTTTTGACTCGGTAGGATTCGCTCACCTTGTGTGCTGGAACTTTTTGGGATGCGCCGGGCGGGCCCACAACAAAATGAACATCTGCCATGAGTTCGTTATTGAACATCAAAGCATTCCTGAAGAAAACAAAATGCCACAGAATATTTCGTTTATGGATCCATAACAGCGTAGATGATTCGAAAAGCAAGCCGAATGCGCCTTACCTCTCTCGCAGTGTCGGGTGAGTGGCCTGCCAGCTGGCAGTCTCGACGTTATTATTGTTGATGTTCTGCTGAGTGGCAGTTGTAGTCGGCGTTGTCACCGTTTGAGTGACTTGGACGATGGTCTTTTTGCTGGCAGCTGTGACTGCTGTGCTGTTAGTGTTGGGAAGGTTGGTATTTATGCTGGCAGGATAGAGTTCTGCAGCCATCTTCTTCCTCAAGGACAAAGTCACGATTTCATAGCATACTGGCAGCTTGCTGAGCTGTTTCCCACTCTTTCTTGTCCTTTTCAATGTTTCTGGAAGCAAAAGGAAAAACGTCAAAAACTTCATGATCCTGCCATATAGGCAATCTGGCGTTGCTGGCATCGGCAAGTCTATCCACCAGTCTGCAGAGTAATTAAAAGGCAGGTGTATCGGGGAAAACAGCTCCCTTTAATTTAATTAGAAATTACAAGACAAAGTCACTCTAAGTGCACGCGCTTCCTGGGCATCATTTACAAAACAACATCAACGTAACCGTCCAGCAGAAATATTCCAGCTCGAAGACTTTTTCCTCTTTCTCATCGCATCCTCGCGATCCTTCAGCTCGGACTTTGTACAATGAAAGTAACGTTAACAGGATGCAAGTGAAGCAAACTACGTTCGGTTGAATAAATCAAGAGGTCCCGAATCGAACACAGAAAATGCTACGTGGTCCTTGTCATCCTACATATCTGTGGTGTATCCCCTCTCAAGCGTCTCTACTCTGTATCGTAAAGCCCGTTTTGTGTGACGGGCGACGACGCCCAGCTCTCTGTTGACAAATCAAACTACGAGTGAATCGGACGTCAGTGGCCCACAGACGCCTCCCAGAGCCGAACCGCCAGCCCCCCTTGCGCCGCTCGAGCACGAATGAACCCTTTGCTCATTGTTTTTAGGGTTAGGAACCAAGAACCGCTCCGTTAAAAAATAAACGAATCGAATTCATTTACAGTTCAGCGCAACACTGATCAGCGTCGTTGAGTCCCAAACGAATGACTCTTACGAGTCGGTTCTTTTTAGTGAATCAAAAGCATACGCGACCAGGGTAGTCCGACTATGAATCGAACGATTCTTTTGAATCGACTCTATTGCATCAAAACATTTACGAGTCTATCGCAGCCTTGCTGAAATAACCTGACTCGCAAGTTATTAATTTCATGTAATAAAGCACAAACTGCTAACGTGTTATGTTTAAGGCTCGTGAAACCTAAATATTTGATTTATATACTGGGTTGTTTACATGACAACGTAGCTAAAGATACATACACAGTGGTATTTAATAAAAAAAAAATAATACAAATTGAATTAAATATGGTACCGCATATTTACTGCATTATGTGAAATGCGAGACAAGTGTAATCCAATTTAAATGCTTAAAAAAGCTTATGCACATATTTTTGGGGGGGAAAATGGTAGGCTATTGCATTTATTTATGTTCTGTTGAATCTGACCTAATGTTATAATTTACAAATTGAGGACATTAAATGTTTTTCTTTCTCAAAACGTAGGCTACTCAAAGAATAATGGAACCTTTAAGCAACTTGAATCGGCAGCGGAGCCAGAATCGTTTAATTCACGATATATATATATATATATATATATATGTATTGTTGACAATGTATGTTCATGTCACCACTTCCACCAAATCAAAATGTATCGTATCTTACGCTAGTGTTATCCATGTCATCATCACCGGAGGCCAGATTTGATCAGCTTTATATGAAATCTCGCGCAAAGCATAGAAGGGATTTTTTTTTTATTTCATAAAGTAACTTTTGCCACAACGCGCAATACAGAACTCAACGCATTACGACCATCACCGAGCTTCAGTTGCAGTGTTTCAACTTCATAAGATCAGTCAATTTGCTGATGCAGCCTTAATGTCTCATAAGGGGATAAACATCTGCTACCAAGTGCTCAACATGCTAAGCAAATCTTTGATGTGGTCGGTAGAAATATCGTCCGCGTTCACAATTAACATGTCCGATCAAGGATTATAGCGCGAGCATTCTTTACAAACCGGGTTTAAAGAGATAAAGTAGCAGCAGAAAAGAGCTACCGTCAGCATAGACTTGTCCACCAAAACGGACTCTTTAGTCGAAGTAATATGAATCATTGTTCGCGATTCATTAAAGCAGTAACCGCAGAGGAACTTAAATAGCAGATCATTAGTCGTTCTTTACCTTATTGAGCCGACCGAAGCGCAGCTGCCAGGAAAATACATTCAGGTTTGATGTTTGAAGGCTCGCTGGCAGCCAGGAGCCATGTTAAATCTACAGTGTGCAGAGAGAGGGAGAGGGAGAGAGGGAGAGAGAGAGAGAGAGAGAGAGAGGGAGAGAGGGAGAGAGGGAGAGAGAGGGGGTTGGGCTTGCACAGCTTTCCCGGATCTCCAACAGAGGGCTCCGGCGCTGGAAACTGGATCCCTCGCATACGATAAGCGGCTTATCTATCTCACACAATTTAGACAATGATGTTTTATGCCAGACAAAGTGCGTGAAACATGCACACAGAGAGCGAAATTTACTAAATGTAAAGCACTTTCAGTAAGTCATTTTGGGTCAGAGAAGCTGGTTTAGGTCTTAAAGGTGCGCTGAGTAATGTTTTGCTATTTTAAAAGTTTTGCACATTAAGAATTTAATAACCCTTTTGAGAAATTATTATTAAAATGACATAAACTCACATAAGATGACGGCTCCAATCATATCCATCTTTTAGAAAAAGCTGTGTTTATTCTACATGAAGAAGTAGTTGGTATTAACATGGCAGTGTGGGCATAGGGAAATAACTTGAAGAACAACAAAGTGCATTAAATGTTAAAACTATATGCACAAAAACAGTGTGTTTATGATTACGATAATAGATTAAAATAACATGATAAGAAATACCAGTTTGCATTATCAAGCAGCATTAAGAGCTGTTTTTGTACAGCTAAAAATAACTGGAAGCAGACACCCGAAGCCTTGCACATTCAATTTACTAATGGCTGCACCCACTCTTACATTAAAAATTAGGTGGATATAACGCTTTTAGTAAGTGCTCAAAGTTAACAAACAACACAAACCAAATTAGCGAAAAAGCTGTACAATACGCAGCTGTGTAGCAGCAACAGCCATTAATGTGACAGTTTATCACTGTTGGCAGATACTACAGAAATGAATAAGAAGTATACCGTAAATCTCACAGGAAGTAGTAAGTCCTGAACTTTTCGCCTACTGTTTTGTTAATATTGTGAATTTGGACACTACTCTTTTCACACTCTTTTCCCCCTTCTATATAGTATAGGGAAGAATGCCTAATCTCCACCACCATTTTGTAGTGCGTTCCATTTCATCAGGTGGACAAGGGAAGTTTATATGGACAGACCTTCAACCTCTAGATTTTAAACGAGGACACAAGTCTACTCGTATGTACATTTCAGGCAGCGGCATAATACCACAGTGCAACACGATTGTGACGTCACCACACCCCACCCCACACATCTCTAGTGTATTATATATGAACTATTTAGAGGTTTAACAGTATAATACCTTGCAGTTACAGTAAGATGACGTTTTTTTCACAGTCACTGTTTATTAGTTTTGTCGTAGAGTATTCATTCAGCAGTTTTGTTCTCTTATATGCATTTCTATAGTTTTATGTGGATTTTTATACATTTACACTTTGGGCTGCAGAATTAACTGCATATTGAAAATACCACGTCTGCCATGTGCTAATTTCAAAAGATCTTGATGAGTGCTTTCAATTTAGCACTCCCACTGTGTCAGAATCAAGCTTCCCCCTAAGCAAATGATGATTTAACAATTACAGACAAGTGAAGGACAAGGTCATAGAATAAGTTTGAGACATCTGATCCCTCAATGCATCTTCTAAAGGATGTCATTGTTCAACCTAGATCAGAACCTGTTATAGCACTAAATTGAAGAGCATCATCTGTAATTTTGCTTAAGTAGAGTCTCTGTTGTTGGAATATGCAGCATGCGGCTTTCTCAAGGAGGATTTTTCCTAACTGTACTGCTGTGTACAACCCTCACCCAGAGGACTCTTTTTTTGGCAAAGCCAAGTTTCCCATCCCCACCAACAATTCTCACAGATCTAATTGATTATTTCTCCCAGTAGAGTCTCTGTTGTTGGAATATGCAGCATGCGGCTTTCTCAAGGAGGATTTTTCCTAACTGTACTGCTGTGTACAACCCTCACCCAGAGGACTCTTTTTTGGCAAAGCCAAGTTTCCCATCCCCACCAACAATTCTCACAGATCTAATTGATTATTTCTCCCTGTATTCATTTGTCACTTTTCCCTTAATCAAACTCTGACAGCCACAGTCTCACAAATCAGATAATTTTACAGCCATGACTGAAATAGAAGTCTGAAAATCAATTTATTTTTCAGAGCAGTATGGATCATTCCAAAGAATGTTACATAAGAAAATATTTTTTTTAAACGGCACTGAATATTTGTTCTGTCAACTGCTCTGCTCTAGTACTGCATCAATAAATATTATAATTTAATATAAAATTGCTTGGCAGTATAAAAAGGCCAGTGACAGACCCAGTCTCGGGAGATTTCAATGAACATGTCTCATAAGTGCAGGTGCAGTCCTTATAGTGTAGCCTTAGATAGGATCATAGATTTTCTCATTTCCTTCTTATTAGGACAGCAGTGATGTTTGGTCTTTATTGGGCCAGCAGAATGAGTTTACCCAAGGACTTAGAAGTAGGTGGAAGTGAGGGATATTTGCTCCCACGGATTGACTAAGCCAGGCCTCTTTTAAAGGTTCCCATAGGAGGACTGTGTTCTAGATTCAGCATGGAGTCAAGGAGAACAACAAAAAAATTATGCTTTTTTTAATCATTTGAAAGGGCACCAGCTAAACGAGGTACACCGAGATGAAAAGCCTTGATTTGTAATAAAGTCAAACTCAGTTTTCAAATTGGAGTTACAAATGTAGGTTATGTTCTTCGTGTCCAGTCACTAATTACATATCTGTTGGTTTCTATTCATAGATCCATGTCTGTACATTCCACGATTCGCCCACATGTTGGAGTTCGGTGAAAAGACTCATGAGGTTTCGATGACTGCTCTCAGACTGCTGCAGAGGATGAAAAGAGACTGGATGCACACGGGACGGCGACCATCAGGCTTGTGTGGTGCAGGTAAATTGTCCAATGTTCTAATGATAAACACTCTGCTGTTGTATTTGGAGGTCTCTTGGAGGTTTTGTTCACCCAAAAATGAGAATTCCATCCATATTTACTCACCCATATGTCATTGCAAACCTGTACGATTTTCTTGTTTATCTAGGGAACACAAAAAAAATACAATTTGAAGAATGTTTCAGCTGTTCATGTCCATGCAATAAAAGTCTGTGAGGTCCTAATAAAATCCTTGATCATCTCATGATGAACACAGAGTCTAAATCAAATTGAGAAGACTTGAATCAAACAACCAACACCAACCTCCGAGTTGTTAAAAGATTCACTACGCCTTCTTTGTCAGCTCGAAATGAAAATAGTCTACGTGTTTTTTTTTTGTCTTCAGTTCTGCGCATCTGTCAGATCATAAAGCAAATCCCTTAATGTGCTAAAAGTTTGACATGGGAACTGGAGCAGCGAGTTCCATAACAAGGATAAAAAGGAGATCACTGCAAGTGCTTTACCACCGCACAGATCTCGGTGCCCTCGATCTGAAGCAGAACGCAGTGGTCTCTGCACTCTGTCTCAGGAATAGAAGGCAAACTTCCTGCCTGCATCTCTAGTCACTTTTCCCATCTAACATCCGCTGCTGCAATATCTGAATAATTAATAATTCAACATTAGTCATTCACAGTATTCAGGGGAATATGGTAAGTGTAAATGTCATTTTTCTGCATTGAGGTTGATTGTTTTTGAGTGAGGGGAGTAAACACAACTACACTTCACCTTCTGTCTCAGAGTGTGAACACTGCAAAAACAAATATCAAGATAAAAATAAAAAAATGCAAAAGATTCACTCTTGCACTCATGTGTTTGTGCGAACGGTTTCACTCAGAAATGATTATTCATCAGTAAGTTTGCACTTTGTTTTTTACTGAATTTAGGATACAGTTTAGAATATGCATTTATTTGTGAAGAAATTATTAATTCTATTTAGCACCGATGCATTAAATTGATTAATTTGACAGTACATACTTTAACATTTTTACACAAAATTCCATTTCAAATAAATTCCGTTCTCTTTCTGTTCATCGAAAAATCCTGAATATGTATCACCATTTCCACAAAACTAATAAGTAGCACAACTGTTTTAAATATTGATAATAAGAAGACATGTTTCTTGAGCAGAAAATCAGCATATTAGAATGATTTCTAAAAGATCATGTGACACTGAGGACTGGAGTAATGGCTCCTGAGAATTCAGCTTTGCATTGCAGGAATAAATTAAAATTTTGAAATCTATTAAAATAAAGTTGCATTTTAAATTGTAATAATTTTTCTACTATAAAAACGTTTTGTTTATTTATTTAATTTTATTAGAAACTGAACAACTAAGTGAACATACAACATACAAGTTTTACTTATTTCAAAGTAACAAAAATGATGTGTGTCCAAGCAATGAAGATATATAATAAATATATTGAAAATGATAATACTATATTATTGTTAGTAAACATTTTACTAACATTTAATATGTAATATTTACATTTTTGTAAACTGTCATTTTTTTGTGTTTTTATACAGATCAAAATTGATCTGACAAAATGCTTTTTTTGTGCTTTTTAGGACAAAAAAATCCTACACAAGTGTTAGTGAATAAATATATTGTTCGCTTATAGAAATATTGTCTAAATATATTGGATGAGCATTTGGTTTTATGTTGACAGTGGATGGAAATGGGATTGGATAGGCTTGTTTTGTTGTTTTTCCCTTAAACACAACCCCGCAGCACAATTTACATAATGCCTACTAACCAGGTTATTGTATCGCACAACACACCTCAACATCTGCAGATATTCCTTTTACAAATGCTCCCTTACTATAGAAAATGCACTCTCAACACTTTTGTATATACACTGTATATTTGCACAGGGGTGAAATGTCATACAAATTGAGAAAAAATACTGTTTGGGACTAAACATTTATCCTCATTTTCTCTCCCATGTCCTCCCAGCTCTGCTCGTAGCAGCTCGTATGCATGAATTCCGTCGTACGGTGAAGGAGGTGATATCTGTCGTCAAGGTGTGTGAGGCCACGCTGAGAAAAAGGTGAATATCATGGCTTATCTGAACATATTTTTAGGGAAATTGACTGCTATTGTCACCCAAAAACATGTAGTGTCCAAACTAATGTTTGAAACATAATGTTTAAATATCTCACATTTAATTTTTCACAGTAGAACTAGGGATGTACAATATATATCGGTACCATATTGGTATCAGTCAATATTGGATATATCTTGTCAATATTATTAAAAATAATTTAATTACTGTATCAACCAGGCTGACAGAGTTTGAGGAGACCCCCACCAGTGCCCTGACCATCGATGAGTTCATGCGAGTGGACCTTGAGAAAGAATGTGATCCTCCGTCTTTTGTTGCAGGACAGAAAAAACTCAAGATGCAGCAGGTACTCATATGGGGGATACATGGCTGTTGAGATATTTATTTATTTATTTTTTCTTTTTTTGAAAGAAATTAATGCTTATATTTAGCAAGGAGACATTAAACTGATCAAAAGTGAAATAAATGTATAAATACATTTTATACATACACAAATACACTTTTTACAAAAGACTTCTATTTCAAATAAATTCTGTCCTTTTGAACTTTCTATTCAAAGAATCCTGAAAAAATATATCACTGTTTCCACAAAAATATTAAGCAGCACAACTGTTTTCAATATTGATAATAATAAGATATTTTAAGAGACTTATTTCAAAAACATTTCAAAATCTTACTGACCGAATACAATAGTGTGTGTGTGTGTGTGTGTGTGTGTGTGTGTGTGTGACCAGATATGAAGCTATGAATATAAGATTCAGCCATATGAGACTCTGGATAAATGATTCTCTTAATTGATTAATTGATGTTTCAGCTGGAGCAGGAGCTGGCCAAGAAACTTGAGGAATACCAAGGTTAGTCTGTCCTCCTGAAAATGTGTGTCCAAGCAATGAAGATATATAATAAATATATTGAAAATGATAATACTATATTATTGTTAGTAAACATTTTACTAACATTTAATATGTAATATTTAAATTTTTGTAAACTGTCATTTTTTTGACAGTTTTGACAAAATTGATCTGACAAAATGCTTTTTTTGTGCTTTTTAGGACAAAAAAATCCTACACAAGTGTTAGTGAATAAATATATTGTTCGCTTATAGAAATATTGTCTAAATATATTGGATGAGCATTTGGTTTTATGTTGACAGTGGATGGAAATGGGATTGTATAGGCTTGTTTTGTTGTTTTTCCCTTAAACACAACTCCGCAGCACAATTTACATAATGCCTACTAACCAGGTTATTGTATCGCACAACACACCTCAACATCTGCAGATATTCTTTTTACAAATGCTCCCTTACTATAGAAAATGCACTCTCAACACTTTTGTATATACACTGTATATTTGCACAGGGGTGAAATGTCATACAAATTGAGAAAAAATACTGTTTGGGACTAAACATTTATCCTCATTTTCTCTCCCATGTCCTCCCAGCTCTGCTCGTAGCAGCTCGTATGCATGAATTCCGTCGTACGGTGAAGGAGGTGATATCTGTCGTCAAGGTGTGTGAGGCCACGCTGAGAAAAAGGTGAATATCATGGCTTATCTGAACATATTTTTAGGGAAATTGACTGCTATTGTCACCCAAAAACATGTAGTGTCCAAACTAATGTTTGAAACATAATGTTTAAATATCTCACATTTAATTTTTCACAGTAGAACTAGGGATGTACAATATATATCGGTACCATATTGGTATCAGTCAATATTGGATATATCTTGTCAATATTATTAAAAATAATTTAATTACTGTATCAACCAGGCTGACAGAGTTTGAGGAGACCCCCACCAGTGCCCTGACCATCGATGAGTTCATGCGAGTGGACCTTGAGAAAGAATGTGATCCTCCGTCTTTTGTTGCAGGACAGAAAAAACTCAAGATGCAGCAGGTACTCATATGGGGGATACATGGCTGTTGAGATATTTATTTATTTATTTTTTCTTTTTTTGAAAGAAATTAATGCTTATATTTAGCAAGGAGACATTAAACTGATCAAAAGTGAAATAAATGTATAAATACATTTTATACATACACAAATACACTTTTTACAAAAGACTTCTATTTCAAATAAATTCTGTCCTTTTGAACTTTCTATTCAAAGAATCCTGAAAAAATATATCACTGTTTCCACAAAAATATTAAGCAGCACAACTGTTTTCAATATTGATAATAATAAGATATTTTAAGAGACTTATTTCAAAAACATTTCAAAATCTTACTGACCGAATACAATAGTGTGTGTGTGTGTGTGTGTGTGTGTGTGTGTGTGTGACCAGATATGAAGCTATGAATATAAGATTCAGCCATATGAGACTCTGGATAAATGATTCTCTTAATTGAAATGTCATTGTTTCAGCTGGAGCAGGAGCTGGCCAAGAAACTTGAGGAATACCAAGGTTAGTCTGTCCTCCTGAAATAAGATATTGATTCTCTCTATTGACTCAACATGGCATCTGAATGCTCTCTGTGGTGCGTTATCTTGGCTACACTAAGCATTTCAAGATTTTTTTGATGATTATGAATGTCAAGTTCCCTTGTGGTTTAGAGTGCCCACATTACCGACAGCAGCTGTTTCCATAAATGCCTCCATATATTAGGACTATACATCATTACTTGACGTGCCATTAGCATACATAATCTGAACGTTGAACACACTCTACCAAGGAATCCATGTTGCATGCTGAATATTTTTCAGACAAAAAATCTAACTATCAGAGACATCAGGCTTATGTGTATGTGTGTGTACGTTGTCTGCAGGTGAGATCAACTCATACCGCGATGAGATTGAGACACAGCTGGCAGCGAGCAGCAGAACCAACCTGAGAGGGATTTATGCCTCCTACGCAAAAGAAGGTAGATCAAATCAAGTGCTCTGCATGTTTATTTATTACACCTAGGCTCATCTGAGCACAGTTCACTGATGATATTTGTTCTTAATAGATAGTATTGTGTGGTTTTATGCTGATTCACGTGCAGATGTTGGTTTTTTATTCATGCTGTAACACCCTTTTAGATGATGACTGTGTTTCTTTGGCCTCTGGGATGACTGGAGATGAAGAACTAGAGGATGAGGAAATGGAGGCAGCAGCTCAACACCTCAACCAGGAGTTCATCAGTCAGGTGCTTCAACAGGGGGACCGGGGAGGAATGGAGGATCAGGAGGGGAGCAGGGATACAGTACCGCTCTCCAGTCAGGCCACACATGTGCCACTGACAGCCCTCCTCGGGCCTCTGCCCAGTGCAGCCAGCCTTGGTCTAACAGACTCCATTCGGGAATGCATCACAGAAGAAGACACAACAAACAGTGAGTGTGCCACTTCCTCAGCACAGTATGATGTTCTCTTTGGCCAAACAAAGCATTCATTACAACATACTGTGTTTTTCTTTGCTCTTTTATATGATAAATTGTGGCTATGTACTGTATACTCTCAACATTCAGCATTTCCTGTTTTTCTAGTGATGATGCTTTTTTGTGAAAAAATCTGTTTAGTCAGTAGTAGCTTTTGAACGGTTCTAAACAGTTTTGACTCAAAGACTCCCAAGACAAGACATTATTCAGACCCGTTTATCTAAACCGATGGTAATTAAATAAATAAACAATTTAATTTAGTATTAATTTATTAATTTAAAAAAACTAAAAAATAGGATGTCAGTTTAACCTTGTACATCTTTATTTTTAGTGTTTTTAGCTAAATTAAGATTACATTAATATAGATTCATTTTTCATTCACTTTTATGACTGATTTAATAATTTTATGTTATTCGGGTCCCTCTGAATGTCTGGAACCACTGTTCTAGATGGAATCTGCAAACCTTTTTCACATTTTCTGTAAGCATTTTAAGGGAAAATGTAGTAAAAGGTGTTGATTATGGCTCAAAGTACTACCAGGGTTCACACAGTACTGGAAAACTTGGAAATATCAGGGATATGAGTTAGGCTTGCCGCGATAGACAGTGCTGACGGTGATACCGTTGTTAAGCCGCAACACCGGTTACGTCACTTGCCCAAACATAGAAAGTTCTATGTTTTATAAATAGGCTAAAGTGAGTTTGACGTTGTATTTTGTTGTTGCATTCAAGCAATTGACGCCGAATTGACGCTAATTCGAAAGAAAAGTGAAAGTAAAATGCGCACGGTGCTTTTAAGCTATTTAAAAGCGAAGGAAAGCGAGGAAAAGAGAGAAAATTCAAACGAACAATTGCTTTACACCGAATTGCCGCTATTTGAAAGTGAAAGTAAAATCACACGTCGATTAACCAGTAGGAAAATTTCCTCACCGTCACAACCCTAATACGAGTTTGACTTGGTTTGGCCTGGAAAAGTCACAGCAATTATTAAATTCTTAAAGGGTCATGGAAAAATCTGGAAAATAGACCAAATGAGTTCTGGTCACAGATGGAAAACACAAAATTCATGGATATTTAGAGGTCAGGAATCATGTATGATTATTGGTCATCAGATTAGCAACAATATTTAAATTCATCGTGAAAGTAAAACTGACAGTTCTTTTTTTTTTTGATTTTGCAGCATTTATTATAAAGAATTTATCAGTGCATACCATGATTTAAAAAAAAAAAAAACTTCCTGTAATTTTACATAAAAAACAATAACCAATAGCCATGACGAGTGGCCAACAGTGGCTCAATAGCCAGCCAAGTTTCAATCCCTCTCCTCCAGCAACCTGTCACTCACATGATATGATCGCAGTCCAATCAATTCCCGATAGACAAAATCAAGTCCCATCTTACATTCTTTTTCTCATTTGAGAAGCCATTTCATTCGGATATACGTCTCACAATGGGGGAAAAAAATAGTTGCAATTTTAATTTCATGTTGACTTAAAAAAAATGATAAAAAGTATGGGTCCATATGATCTTATGAATGATTTGAATTGCTTGATATACTATTTCATAACAATATTATATTATTAACAATATTTTATCCCATTTTTCTAAAGGTTCAAACTCTTGTGGTCCATTTGTCTGTTAAAACTAAATATTTCCTGGTTATATCAAGCAGAATATGTAGTCACTGGGTTTCTTTGTTATAAGATGGATGACTGTAGGAAATGTGGTGAATGTTTAATCTTTAGGAAAGCTTTAACCCTTTGCTATTGTGAAAGTCAGTGCTCCGATGGAGGGTCTGCCAGACATAATCACTTAGAGCTTTTTGAAATCCTTTTAAGACATTTAATAAGAGCTGCTCCAATCTTTCTGCTTCATGCTGTACAGCAGAGCAAAAGCCACAGATGTACTTTCTCATTATAGTGTTTTTATGCTGATCTCATTTCAGTTTATAGAGAACATATGATTTCAGAGGCAGGAAACGTATGGAGCTTTACTCCGAGGTAATGAAATTATGTCCTGTTTTACTTGCACAGATGACTATTCATTATTTAACTGTCATTCAGTGATATCAACATGAGAGGGTTCAGTTAAACAAAAATAAATGCAACCTTGGTGAGCATAAGAAATATTTTAACAGTAGTACATGCATTATTTTTGTTATTCCTGTGATAGCAAAGCTGAATTTTCAGAAGCCATTATTTCAATTTTCAGAAATCATTCTGATATGCCGATTTGCTGCTCAAGAAACTTTTATTATTGTTATCAGGGTTGAAAATGGTTAATATTTTTGTGGAAAACTGTGATAGACGTTTGATGAATGAAAGTTCGGAAGATGAACATTTATTTGAAAAGATTTTTTTTTGTAACTATGTAAACTTTACTGTCACTTCTAATTAAATTAATGCATCGTTTTCAGAAATCATTCTGATATGCCGATTTGCTGCTCAAGAAACTTTTATTATTGTTATCAGGGTTGAAAACGGTTAATATTTTTGTGGAAAACTGTGATAGACGTTTGATGAATGACAGTTCGGAAGATGAACATTTATTTGAAAAGATTTTTTTTTTGTAACTATGTAAACTTTACTGTCACTTCTAATTAAATTAATGCATCCTTGCTGAATAAAAGTATTAATTTATTTAAGAAAATGTTGAATGTTAGTGCAGTTAAGCAGTATTGATCTTCAAAGCATTGATAACATTGAGTTAGGACCATTGTTAAGAACATCTTTTGGTCAGGATGCATTCAATCAATGGCTGTCTGCAGCAGATCACTTTATTTACCAAAAGCTTTAGATTATTGAAAGACAAAGACTCTGAAAATAAAATGTCACAGGACCCATCAGAATATCACAAGATACGGCTCAGCAATACTCCTGACCTCAGCACCTGCTCGCTAGCTGAACTCTAGCCATTCCCTTTTAACCTTTGACCCTGACCCCTGACGACTCCTCGACCTAGGTGTTCCCTGCAGCTCTAAATGATGAGCAGCAGTGGTTTATCTGAATGCAGCATATGTCTCCTCCGGCCAGTCTAGGAGATCGGAGCCGAGCTGCTTTATTTTAAAGCAGTTTAGACTGTGATATGCTGTCTGAGCGGCTTTCCGTGGACTATTTCTGCTATGGCAGTTTGCTGATACATTTCCCTCGTCATCATTGTACTTTTGCAGGAGAAGGTGATGATTCTGCAGGAGGGAAAGCCTCTTAGTCGCTCATAAAGACACTAGCTGAACTCTGGCCATTCCCTTTTAACCTTTGACCCTGACCCCTGACGACCCCTCGACCTAGGTGTTCCCTGCAGCTCTAAATGATGAGCAGCAGTGGTTTATCTGAATGCAGCATATGTCTCCTCCGGCCAGTCTAGGAGATCGGAGCCGAGCTGCTTTATTTTAAAGCAGTTTAGACTGTGATATGCTGTCTGAGCAGCTTTCCGTGGACTATTTCTGCTATGGCAGTTTGCTGATACATTTCCCTCGTCATCATTGTCCTTTTGCAGGAGAAGGTGATGATTCTGCAGGAGGGAAAGCCTCTTAGTCGCTCATAAAGACGGCTTTATAGGGTTACCCCATACAGATTTGGCCACCAAATCTTTGGTAATGCATTTCAGATTGACTCAGTACCGGCAGCTTTACCAAGATAGTTGAATGCTCAGGCTTCAAAAGAATCTTAATTTCCCCTGCACGGACAACACATGGTTTTCATCAAATTTTCCAAATGTCTCTGAATCATCAGTGACTACTGTTACTGTTTTGGAACCAAGCAGTTAGCACACATGCTCTCATACTCTGACCTATGGTGCTCATGTAGGCGAAACAGTTTGTATCCAGCTTGTGACATTTACCAGTCCCGTTCCCCATTTCTTTTTTTCTCCATGTGAGTGGAAAAAAGTCTAGTATAAAATTAGGAAAAATAAAGGCACATATTGATCTTATTGAAGACAGTTATGTGACTCTATAGGTTTAAATCCAATTAGTATGTGGCACACTAATGACTTTATAATGAGCATACTAATGAGTTTCCTCAGCCCCTCGCGGACTTATAGCAGGCTGTTCACACACAATGCGTTCTTACTAGGGATTTATAATATAACAGTACCATAGTGGTTATCAGACAATATTAGAGTTTTTTCCCTGTATCGACCGATATCTATATATTTAATTGAGCGTTGTACAATCTGTACATTTATGTTGTCTTTTTACTGTATTATCATTGTTAACTTAAACTAAAACTATTAATAAAAATAGTTTTTGTTTGCTTAAATAAAGCTGAAATAAAATGAAATTTAAATATTAGGTGAAAACCTTAGAAAAAATAGAAATGTTGTATTGTCAACTAACTTACGTTGAAGCTGAAGTGTTAAAATGACTAAAATTAATAGAATAGATTAAAGCTAAATAGATATATTTAAAAACTAAAATGACAAAAGCACATTTACTAAATGGAAAAATAAACGTTTATTCAAAATATTAAGTACTATAATAGTAGATAACTAACACTAAAATAGCATTGCTTTGCCGTCATTTAACACTCATTTAGTTCATCTTTATAAACACTGTTCAATGCAAAATCTTAGGAAATCTCAAAATTAATAACCATTTTTCATACTGTACATTGTAATGCTGTGATAAATTTGAACTTCCTTTAATAGACACAGCATTTTAAAAATGCATTGCTCATACTGTGAGCCCTTGAAAAACCAGTGAGATAGTGTATGCTTACATAGAAACATTAAAAAACAACACATCCCTTGTAAATGGCCCCTAAAGCTTACAGTTTTAAGTGCCTATTCCAGGGGTAAAAAAGTGAAATTCTCCTGTCTGTCTGTATGTATTGAGGGGCATGCCATGAGTTTATTGCAGCAGGGACACTGATTTATTACACCTGCTTGCAACTCGTCCCATACTGCATTGCTACACTGCATTTCCTGTTGGGCACTGAGGTTCAACTGTGATGATGCTGCCTCATGGTCCAGTACGCTCTGAGCGCTGTCCCTCCCTCTCTCTGCTTTTAATGCCACTCCTGCTTGCATGTGTAAGGTATCGATCTAATGGCCTGCATGCAGTCAGACAGCTGTGCTTGATTTAGATAGACCAATAGCTTGGGGAACGAGAGAGTGATGGGAGACTGTGTGTAGATGGAGATGACAGTTAGTCTAGGAGGACATTCACTGAATGACACATTGGAAAGCACAGCTTCTGCCGGCAAATACAGCATTTAACCTTTCAAGTAGATGTGTTTGACATGATCAAAACATGCTGAGGGATAGCGGAGAGTAAAAGGCTCTTTTGTAGTCTATCCACATCTGTAGTTAACGGCATGTGCAGAATGTCAATATGTTAGGGCAGATATAGAGACTGATTTAAAAGATACTGTAGCTGCCTACTGTAGCTGACCCGAAGACAAGAATACACACACATACACACATACATTCTTCACTTCTTGGCCTGCTTGCCCATGGCACAGTCAGAGTGAGCAGGTGGTGAGGTTGGAAAAGGCCCTCAGAGGTTATCATGCCATATTGCAAGAGGTTTTTTTTCCACCTTGTCCTCGTTTTTGTATGAGCTTGAAACATTCCCTGTCTGCAAGATCTTTCGATTCTTTTTCAAGCTTTGAGCAAAAGAAGTTAGTTTACATCTAGAGTAAATCTCAGTGGATCTTCATAACATGGTCGTCTCTTGTTGGCATTGTGAGAAATCTAATAATTCATCCTTTAAATGATAACACCAGTTGATCTATAAATTCATTTGATTAAATGAAAAAAAAAACAGATGATATGTATTATTATTTATTACAGCAATTCACAGGTTGTGGTTTATAATATGATGATTTATAAAATAATCTACAAACATTCATCCTTTCAAACTCAAAATGCAAATCTTGATCCCAGTATTCATTCATCTCTGTGGCATTTCACAGTGGAGCATCAAGCTGATCTGTTCATTTGCATAATGATTCATATGATTCATTATGTAATCTGGATTATGTTCAGTCAAGTGCATACTCATATTAGAGGCTCGTTCCTCGTTGAAATATGTTGGAGCATATTGAATTAGGAGCATTTAATCTTGTTTTGTGTTCTTAATATCATCACACAAACAAAATGCCACGTTTCTGAAGAAGGCAAAGGGACAGTTTGCCCTAAACACAAAAGTTTGGAACACAAAGGGAGAATTTTGAGGAATTGTCAGACAGCTTTTTTGCATACTAATTCGTAATGATCCAAAATGACAAATGACATCTCAAAAGTTGAGACTGTTTCAGGTTTTCCGAAGCCAGATTTCAAATTAATTATGGTGCCGCAGGTTGGATGTCAATAATATCAAATCATTGGATTGCACGTGTCTCATGAACAAATGTCGTAATTGATTTGAGAAATACAGAGTTCTGGCATGAAACTCTAGATGGCGCAGTCCGATAGGTCTAACTCAATCTAACCTAATGACATCATTATCACATGGCACAGCTGATTGGTTCTCTCCTGTATCGGTAGCCCGCTGCTTAACATTCAAATATATGACTAGTGCTTGCTTTAGCAGTTGCAGCTTGCTGCAGAAACCCTTCACCTTCCCCAGCTCCACCTGTATAGATCTGCTACGAGGTGGTTCATGTATGCTATATGGGGGTTATTTCATGTATGTTATATTTGCAGCAGCAATATTTCTTACACGCCCACAGCAGCTTGTTGTGGATGTATTGGCAGTAGCAAGTCTCGGTACTTGCTCTGTCACAGCAGCGTAGCAGATCTATTTCGCCAAGACCAAATACATTAACATTGTAATGTACATTATAATGCCGATCCCACCGAGAGTTGTCATGACATGATCTTTTTTGGAGTTTGACATGTTACTTTGTACTGTTGTGCAATTTTAGAGCTATGAATGGAAAACTAGAGAGTTTAAATTATTAAAATATTCTTATTTCTTTCTTGCCATGAACATAAGAAGACATTTTGAGATTAATTGAATGTTTATTTTTGGAGAAAAGCTGCATTATGCTACACCCTAGGGTTTTGCATTTAAATACCATTGCTCATGTGAAATGTCACTGGTGAAATCCAGTCATTCCAATAGGAATTGGGAGTTTAATGTGAAGGCAAAAAAGCCCCCATGCAGATTTAGCTCATGTTCAAGTTGGTCATGGAAATTCAACACACTAACAAATAGAAAGCTGCTTAGTTCGAAAGTAACTTCTGTGTGAGCAGTGCTACATATATCTGTATTCTGCGGACAATTTTTTTGACAATGTGACTTTTTTAGGCTACAAAATTTCACTAAAATTGGTGTCTTGGGGCTGTATAACCATTCCCTGCTGGTTGCATAGCTTAGCCTGTGTGACCTTTGGGTGACTCCTTTCAAGTTTTTCAACTCCTTCGAAACTGGAGCTCCTTGTTACCATCATCTATCCAACTCCAATCAGCCATACTCCAGCCTTCTAAAGAACCGAAACTTGATCTCGCCATGTTGTTTTTCTTTCTCCCTTCTATCCAAGCCGGCTGTGCAATCGCTCTGGGGAAACGCTGTGATTTGCTCCACTGGGTTTGATATGTGACAGCCACTCCAAGCTGCCTGCAAACAAGCCCAATTCCCTCACCAGTGTGCCCATGTTGGTCCATGCCTGAGCAAGTACCCTATCTCCGTCTTATGGACGAGATACCTGGATTCAATTACAGTCCTGCTAAAGATTTAGAATTCACCTCCCAGTTGAAAACCAGGTATTAGAGGAGCAGGGTGTTGGAGATAGTAGAAGATGTAATACACGGTGTGAAGAAGGCAGTAAGAAAAAACACAAACATTTGATATGAGACACTGGCCTTTGACTGAAATCATGTGACAAAGAAATTGTGAGTTAGGACGAAAACATCATCTACACAAGTACATATGTACATATTTGCTTGACAATGAGGACAACATGGGGAGGATAGATTTACCTTCCGATGTATGTGCCATTAAACTGGCTGTGTTGTTATTCAGGAAGCTAATTATACATTTGTCAACAGTTTAACTTTTTTAAAGGGTCTTTAAACTTTTTTTTACCCAGAACCTACAAATATGGTGCTCCTTTTATGAAGTACCCACTTACTAAAATATAAAGGCAACTGCATATTTTCATGTATAATGAAATGTAAGAAATTAATAATAATATTATAACAAGACAACATACTGTTTATAAAGACATGCTTTTATATTCTACTTTATATAAAATTATTTAAAGTTATAATATTTTATTATTGAAGTAATGTTAGATTAATAAATCTTTAGAATTTTATTAAAAAAATTGATTTAATTTAGATTTATTTATTACTGTTAAGAATTGTCAACGGAATAAAATAATCATGATTAATTTAATGATTTCTGGTCTATAAAAGGCAATGAAACAGTAATAATATCAGATGTGTTATAATTACTGTGTAAAACATTTAATCATTTTTTTTTTTCTTTGGACCCTCAAGCATTCCAGTACAGACCCCAGATTATAGAATGTGACTTGTTTTTCTTTCCTTGGCTGTTAAACTGGAGTTAGAATCTATTTTTTAAAAGGTGCCTCTGATGTTTGCATCTCAAATGATACTCAGGCAAATGATACTGGACACTACGGCATTTGAAGTAGTGTGATGTGTCTTAAACCTCACACATGCAAGTGTAAGAATCTGAGATGGGGACAGATTGTGACCTATTTTCTTTTGTCTCAGTTCAGATATTTAAATCCGGTCTCCCTGGCCAGTCTCGCTGTGAGAATGTCAAAGTGTATGAATGCGAGTCGGATGGCTACAGTAGAGACGGCGTTCAGATCTCTCTATGTTCAATCAATGAACATCTGGTCTTGATCCACAGAGGCTCCACCAATCCAATCACACTTTTCCCAGGCTGACTTTTGCAGCTCTTTACATTTGAAGAAAGCATTTTCGTCATACTAAAATCAGCTTTCAAGTCGCTTACAGAGAAAGGTTTGCGTGTGTGTCATTGTTTGCTTTAGTTCAATCCTTTGGCTAGGTTTTTAAAAAGGTTAGCTTGAATAGATCACGCAAAACTGAATACAAATGATAATCAGAATCAGAGTATTTCTTTTGTCTTATCTAGAGAGTTTATACTTGATACATCATGAGTAAACACTATTGATTATTGCATTCCAAATGTTCATATGTTTTTAATTCTCTACCCATTAGATTCCCATTTACAGGCAGACATGCTGCTTTATTTTGTGATTGTTTTCTTTCATCATGTCTATTTACAGTTCTCTCGTCTTGCCCTGAACTCATTTATATTTATATATTTCTACAGACACATGCTAATTGTATTCAGGTGGTGTTTATAACACATATTTATGTGAATCTGAGGTTACATCAGGCCATTGAATTAGCATACAGTAGCATTGCTCTTCATATTTACCTCAATATGAGATTTTAATTTAGGGATTAATAAATGTGACACTGTGGATTTTAAGACAATTTGGGAAAGTGTTTGAGGAACACAAAATCCTTTCACATCACCGCTAAGCCTATTAATGGCAATTACACAACAAAGAGCTGGCAGTGCGTGCATTATTGAGAGAACACCGCCAAAGTACTTCCTGTGTAGTGCACCATCTCAGACAGCTGTAGACTCCAGTCAAGCAGGACAAATTTCATTCTGACACAGGAAATTCACCTGAATAGCTTGCATGCTATCTGGTGGGAATTGCTTCCCCCCCAAAAAATCCTCTTTCATTTTATAAATTTTTGTGTCTTTGTCTTTTTGTAGTGGAAGATAAATCAAAAAATGGGGAACTAGATCTGGATGGGATTGATGAAGAAGAGATTGAAAAGGTACATTATGTAGTTAGTAATTAATGGATTTATGGATCGACTTTTATATTCACTTACACTGCAAAAAGAATTTTCTTAATCAGTATTTCTGTCTATTACTTTTTTTCTGGTAAAATATCTAAACATCTTTACAAAAGAAGATATATTTATATCTATATAAATATAAATGCAAAATTCTGTAGGTAATAAGACATAAATCTCACAAAATGTTGGATTTATGCTTAACATTTTGCTTGTAAAATAATATAATAATCTCTAAAGGCATGTGCTATGTCTCATGCAGCTTTGCTTTTCAAGTAAGTCTTTTTTTTTGTGGAAAAACAAGACGAAAATACTAATGAAGAGAAAAAAGATTTTACAGTGTAACACATTACTGTGTTGTTCTTTGAAAATGGAGCTTGAAATTTCTGTTGAACTTTAGCAGGTCATGTGAAGTTCAAAAAACTGTCTGATGTTCTGCATCCCAGATTTACAAATTATCACCTCTTATCCTTACTTATCAGCATGGGCCTGTTATCTTCTCTGCAGTACATTTTGAACGAGATAGAGGTGAAGGCCAAGACAGAGCTGTGGATGAAACAGAACGAGGAGTATTTGAGGGAACAGAAAGGTAAGCATATAGGAGAAGAAGAGCTTAATGCATTTATTAACACAAGCTCATACACTCAATCTGTGCTGACGTCAGAGGCATGTGTCCTACCAAGGGACTGCTCAGCCAAAGAGATAAAAATTCAGTGAAAGGAAGGATTTTGTTGTGAAATTAAGTTTGATTTTTACTGTGAAAAATAAAAGATTGACCTCCTAAAGTTAATCTGCTCAACGTTGTAAGAGTTTTTTGAGTTTTTAAAGCCCTTTATTTTTTTATTGCTTTTTGTGTCTAGTCTAAAACACTCCATTTGATAAAGCCATTGCGTCTCCCTATTTTGTTTTCAGAAAAAGAGGAGAGAATAGCTAAAGAGAAGGAGCAAGGAACCTATAAGGAGAAGGTGAGCATGTTGTGTGTGTGTGCGTTTGCACGTCTGCCTTTTTCTTATGTTGTCAACGTGGGCTTTCCTCCCATGCCAGGGTCTTCAGACACTCAGCAGCTGCAGGTCCTAAGAGACCGCATACTTTCCATTTTAACTTCACTTGCTCCTCTGGTTTCACCCCAGGCTCTCAGTGTCGCCTCTCCTTAACCTGTCTGCTCTGACATCTGCTCCGTGACTTCCAGTCGGGGTTGGATTAGCCAGCCCTGCTCTGCACCTCTAATGAGGTGCCTTGAGCCTGATAGCAATTTCAGGTACAGTAGTCCACTTGCTGACTGTGAAGAGACTTGTTCCGCTTTACCACACGAGGAACATGGTCAGCGGTGACCAAATCAGATGGTCTTGATAGCTTTCCCAGGCTACTAATGGGATTCTGTCACTTTGTTGTTGACAGCTGTTAGCCTGACATTATTGTATCAAGGTCCAGTGGGGAAATACACTGTTTAAATGATACCCAGATGCCCAAAGAGATAGAAATGCTCACTTACTTAAATTCCCAGTATGCTTTTAGCCTTCAGAAATGTTTTTAGAAAGCCAAAGGACTCTTCGCTATGAATAAGAGTCATCTAAGCACTGACTCCAATGTTTGTTTTTCACTGTAAACAACTCTTATTCCAATTTGTCTAGCCAAAGAAGCCATCCAAGAAGCGAGAACCGATCCTGGCCAGCACTGCGGGAGAGGCCATAGAGAAGATGCTGGAGCAGAAAAAGATCTCTAGTAAGATCAATTATGATGTTTTGCGGGACCTCAACAGCAAGGGCAGTGGGAGCAACACCACCCAGCAAGCTGAGGATGTGCCTGCCGGTGGCTCTGGCCGCAAAAAGTTGACCCGCCGCAAGAAGCAGCCAAACAAGAGCAATCTTGGCCTCGCTAAACCCGCAAGACTCATGGGCAAGAGGTAAGGATTTAATGAAGAGTGAATCTGTTGTTTGTTTGTTTTTTCACTTGGTTACTGTTGGCTCACAGTGCGCTTTGCACCTTTTTCTACTTTTTCACTCCGTGAAACCACTAAGTCTGTCTTTATGTAGTAACAGGGACCTGCTCCAAGTGGCAAAGAGACTCTTTTGTTCCTCAGACAAAGGACATGATCAAAAAGGCTGTTCCTTTGCCCTTGGAGGACTAAATTTTTCTTCTTGTCAGCCTCCAACATTTTGTCTTTGCTTTGCTCCTTTGGCTGACCTTCACAGTCATTTCCACCAGGAGAAAGCTTGTCATCAATTCAGTGCCAGGACTGTCTGTCTACCATCACCTGGCACCCTGTAGTGCATGCTGGGAGCCTGCCCCTTCTCCAATTAATAGTCCTCCAGGGCTCCAAACGTCCCTGTGAGAGAAGTAATGAATATACGACAGACGGAGCGCAAGATCATGACTTCTACACTTTGGCGTTGAAAGATAATTTCTCATTGTGTGATGCCTTTCCTCCAGTCCATTTCGTTAATGATAATTACTAATTTCATACTGAATGGTGAGATGGTGATGAATCAGACATATGAACGCTGTCGGAGACCTCATATCCTCAAGCTTCCAAAAGGCAATTTACTGACCCCTTTCTTTTCGATCATATGTTCATGAATGTGTTTGAAACAAACTATACAACTCTCACATTACTTTTATTACCTTTGAGATTTTTGAAATATAAATGTAGTGAATATCCTGAGGATATAAAAACATAGCCGGCTAGTGTTATCACTCTCTTTGTCTGGTGGAAATGCAATACATTTTTTGAAATTATATTTTTATTACACTACCGTTCAAAACCTTGGGCTCGGTAGTATTTTTAAATGTTTTTTAAGAGAAGTCTCTAATGCTCACCAAGGCTGCATTTACCATTAAAATATATATATATAGTTTATTAAAATGTATTTACAATTTAAAATAATAGTTTTCTATTTGAATATATTTTAAAGTGTAATTTATTCCTGTGATGAATTTTCAGAAGCTGAATTTTCAACATTACTCCAGTCTTCAGGATATTTCAGAAATAATTCTAAGCTGATTTATTATTATTATCAATGCTAAAAACAGTCAGTAAATGCCAGTAAATCCTCTAGTGTTGTAAGGCATGATGTAAGTCACTTTGTTTGAACTGTTGTTCGCCTCATCAGCTGGCAGACTCGCAGAGGCCAGTGTAAAAATATTAAATCATCATATGTTGCTGACACTGTGGAACAAATTGGACGATAAACTTGAATTTAGTTCCAGCTTCAGTTGAGAGAGCTTGCTCCCACTCCTGTTGAAACATGAGAACATTTGTAATGAGCTGTCATGGGAGGGCAAAGAGTTTTAGTTTTGTTTCCATGACTTGCAAGTAGCAACTGTCTAAGATATTTCACAAAGTACTTTTAGAGATAAATGGTTCAAAACAGCCAGTATCCCATTTTCTCTTCTGGATTTGTTAAGTGTGCAGAAATAAATGTCTACAATTGCCCAATTGCTCATCTTTCACAATGCATCAAGTGCTCTCTGTCAGAAAACTCACACTCCAACTGATCAAAGCACATTTCTTCAAACATATATTTTTTACATGAGCTGGTACATAAGTTATTTTTGGGCCTGAATAGATCTATTTGTCATATATCTATTTGTCTATATAGGTCCTGTTGTTACTCTTCTTCACTGCCTTGACTAGCTAACAGACCCATTCTAGACGCTCTGCTAACCAGGTAGAATTGGTAATTCCCCTCCCCCTTTACCAGCCTTACACACCAGCTGCCAGATTGAACCTCTGCACGACCTCCAAACTAACAGCAACGGTGAAGCACTTCTCCTATAAGATAAGAACTTAAAGTTCTGTCATTTCTTTCCTCCTTTTTTTACTTGTTCACCTGTTCCTTTTCCTTTTCTATCCTTGTCTTTTAGTAAAGGCTTGCCATTCTTAAAACTGCTGGGATTTGCTTTTTGAAGTGTAAATCTGATCTCGCTGCATGAGGATGACCTGTCTATGCCTCTCTTCTCGGCATACCTCAGAAAAAGTGACAGCCTGACAGAACGCTTCACATCCCAGCTCCAGCGTGCTGCTTGATCCTGTTTCTGATCCTCGTTTTACAGTAACAGCTACCGCTTTGAAATCAGACTGATGATTTGAGGAGCAGCATCGACCCTGGGGATTTGGGAGTGAAGAACCATACATATTTCTGCTGTCTACCAGGTCCATTCTGTTTTTTTAGCTCCTTGACAACGTGAGTGGAGATTTATTTGTAAATGTTAGCTTAAAGGGATACTCTTTACGGGATACATTAATCACTTACCCCCATGTCGTTCCACACCCGTAAAAGCTTTGTTCGTCTACGGAACACAATTTAAGATATTTTGGATGAAAGCCAGGAGGCTTATGACTGTCCGATTGACTGCCAAGTAAATTAGACTGTCAAGGTCCAGAAAAGTATGAAAGACATTGTCAGAATAGTCCATCTGCCATCAGTGATTCAACCGTAACGTTGTGAAGCGACGAGTACTTTTTGTACGTGAAGAAAAGAAAAATAACGACTTTATTCAACAATTCGTCTCCTCTGTGTCTCTCTGCATCACTGTAGTGCCATTTTGGAGAACATCCGCTGAACGCAAGCAGCGTATGCTATTCTTGTGCGCTGTTTTTGCTCAAATCAAAGCGTAAATACACGTAGAAAACATATCCTTGTGTCGCGGCTGACACAGAAGAGCGTACACCGTATTCTCTAAAATGGCGCTACGGTGATGCGGAGAGACACAGAGGAGACGAATTGTTGAGTAAAGTCGTTATTTTTGTTTTCTTCGTGTACAAAAAGTATTCTCGTCCCTTCATAACGTTACGGTTGAACCACTGATGGCAGATGGACTATTCTGAAGATGTCTTTCATACTTTTCTGGACCTTGACAGTGTAATTTACATGGCAGTCAATCGGACAGTCACAAGCCTCCCGGTTTTTATCCAAAATATCTTAAATTGTGTTCCGTAGACGAACAAAGCTTTTACGGGTGTGGACGAATTGTTGAGTAAAGTCGTTATTTTTGTTTTCTTCGTGTACAAAAAGTATTCTCGTCCCTTCATAACGTTACGGTTGAACCACTGATGGCAGATGGACTATTCTGAAGATGTCTTTCATACTTTTCTGGACCTTGACAGTGTAATTTACATGGCAGTCAATCGGACAGTCACAAGCCTCCCGGTTTTTATCCAAAATATCTTAAATTGTGTTCCGTAGACGAACAAAGCTTTTAGGGGTTTGGAACGACATGGGGGTAAGTGATTAATGACAAAATTTTAATTTTGGGGTGGAGTATCCCTTTAAGGCCAGACGGTATGAGTTAGAGTTGTTGGAGATGTGCTTTACACCAGGCCTACACTGAGTAAAGTACACAGCGCCTCTCATTTATTTTGCCTGGCACATCCGGAAATAGCCAATGAGGCCGAGTGCCCTGATGCGTTTCGCAGATCCTCCCTTTCTGTTTGACCCAACTCAGTTTCCCAAACTAAAATGTCATTGTTTCTACCCTAACGTTAGTCCACTTCCAGCAGTATGACTTTTAGCTCATTATTACAGCAGGCTTTCAATGTCCATACTGTTAGACCCTATCGACTTGTGTTCTAGAGGGCAGGAAACCAAGGCAACCGACTGTGGAGTGTGTCATTCGGTCCGTCTCAATGGAACTCCTTGTCGCCAAAAACCCTTCACAACTTCCTAGCAACAAAAACAGCAGAATGAGTCATTTTGTTTGTTTCTAGCGTGGTCACGTTGACCCAGGACCGGCGTGGAACCGTCTGGCTGTATAGAAAAGTTATTCTCTAAAGACTTTTGTGGTTGTACTTGTGGGCCTAAGTGAGATAAGACGGTAGGAAGGACCTCTTAGTTTCATCTTGTGGCTGGTTCTCGACCTCTAAGCTTGGTCAAAAGGTTTTAGACCGGGTCTCTCAGCATGGAGTGCTCCATTGTTTGAGGATGCCATTTATCAGTGGGTTGAGATCTGTTAGTCCTGAGGATGTCTGGTGGTGGGAGTAAGGGAGCCACATCCTGCTGATGGGAATCATGTTTGGTCGAGGCGAAGCAGCTGGATTGTTTCATTTAATATAGTGAGGTCACTAAAAATAACTCTGGATTTTAGAGTGGCTCTAATCAAATCACAATAATAAGGGAAGGAAATTCATAGTTCTTAGACTATCATAGAAATTATCCACATTATCCACAATTATCCATAATATTATCCACAATATTTCAGAAATAAAAATCTCAGACTCTTGCCATCTACAGATGGACATTACCGTTCAAAAGTTTGGGGTTGAAAATACAGTAAAAACCAGTAATATTCTGACATATTATTACAATTGAAAATAACTGTTTTCTATTTGAATATATTTTAAAATAAAATGTATTCCTGTGATGGTGAAGCCGAATTTTCAGCAGCCATTACTCCAGTCTTCAGTGTCACATGATCCTTCAAAAATCATTCTAAAATGCTGATTTGCTGCTCAATAAACATTTTTTTTATTACTATCAATGTTGAAAACAGTTGTGCTACTTAATATTTTTTGTGAAAACCGATATATTTTTCAGGATTCTTTGATGAAAAGAAATGTAAAAAAAACAGTATTTATTTGAATTTATTTATTTGACCCCAAACTGTTGAACGGTAGTGCATTTATAATCTTAATAATCTCATATCTCATGTCTTGAAAGGTTTATATGTTACTGTTAAAATATGGAGAAAATTTATGAGATTTTTACTTTCAAAACCTGTTGTGCTCTATAGGCCTCCCGCCGACTCTCCTCCACACCCATCACTCATTTCAGCAGATGTTACAAGGCCAGAGATCTGCAGGTGATGCCGAGAGGCTATGTTAAAAACCTTGCGAGCTCTCTTACCCTTCCCTTCCATCTGCACTAGAGTCACAGAGGGAGATTAACTCAGTCGCAGTACACTTCTCAAGCTGTGTCAGCAGGAGTCTTCTCCTACTCAAATTCCCGGACTGACTCGAAGCCATTAATGGAAACTTCTCTCTCCTGGTGGCATGGGGCAGATATGCATGTACAGATGTTATTGTGATTGCAGGTGATAGAACCTCCTGTGCACTTTCCTTGCCACTACCAGGTTTTGATCGCCTAGTCATACAGAAAGCACTACAGGTTTTGGGCGAAAGCTGTTACTAAGCAGCGGTCCCTTTGATGAGAAGAAAATTGCTACTTGCTCCATGGAGGCTTTGCGCCTTTTTAAATTCTTCGTGTTTGATCGGTTCAGGGCGTTTTCACTCCCACACACTGTTTTGTTTTGTGGTAGGCAATGATCAAGAAGTTGCTTCAACAGCGCCATGGTTGGTGACTGTGAATAATATGAGTGTTGGAGGCAGTTTACTGGATACTTTTAGTGTATTGCACATTTGAGTGTGCATGTTTTGCATATGTAATTTTGGTGTGTCTATTCAAAATGTAATCACTACTTTTAAAAAGTTTAGGGTCAGAAGTCTCTTATGCTCACCAAGGCAGGATTTATTTTAACAGAAAACAGTAAGAACAGTAAAATTATAAAAGTATTATATTTTAAAATGTATTGATTTATAAAATGGATTTTAAAATGTATTCCTGTGATGGAAAAGCTACATTTTCTGCATCATCCTTATTAAATTCTATTATTTTTGTGGAAATCATGATACATTTATTTTCAGGATTCTTTGATGAATAGAAAGTTCAAAACAAGTGTTACTTTTCATTCATTTAAAGCAAATTTTATTTAGTAGTTTAATAATTTTGATACATACATATATAAATAAATTAGATTTTTTTTATTTAGATATTTAAATATTTTATTATTATTTTTTAAATATTTTATTATTTTCTTTTATTTATCTTTTACAAGTTCTGTGCCTGTGTGACATGGCGGACAATCTGCCCTCACAAGCTATGTATCCATCTGAAGTGAAGTAGTGGTGAAATCACTCACAATGCTGAACAAAGTCACAATAGTGAAATCAGGGACAAATCCCTGTTGCTCTGGACTGCTGGAGGGTTAGTTATAAGTAGGATAATCACACCTTTCTTCTCCTCCATGGATCTTTATTTCTCTCGAAGCCTTGTCCCACCTCCCCTCTGTTGCTCTGGACTGCTGGAGGGTGAGTTATAAGTAGGATAATCACACCTTTCTTCTCCTCCATGGATCTTTATTTCTCTCGAAGCCTTGTCCCCGAGTCAGACCCCTGGGGGCCTTCCTCAGTGGCCTGCAGGAAGTGTGATAAGATGCCTTGTCACCACGAGGTGTAGAAACCACTGAGCCCTAATTGTTGTCTCCTCCAGGGTCAGATTGCATGTCTTTCTTCTGTATCTCCTCCATCATGCTAGATCTGAGAGAAGGAGCTGAATGCATAATGGCTTTGTCCTTCAGAAAGTGGATGCTCTGTGAGGATTTTAGGGGAAGCTTTTTTGTTGCTGCTGTTCTCAGTGCAGACAGATTCTGTGCACGCTTCCCCACTGATTTATATGAGTTCAGTGATATTTGATGGTTACTATTGATATTTTTCTAGCTGTGCAACCACTTTGAGGAGGAATGAGGTTCACTCCTAAAGGGGTAATAGTGGGTTTGGCTATTATAGGTCATTGGAGACCAGCTGTAAAGTAGTTTAGACAGTGATTTGAACCCCATTACCTGATGTTTTGGTTTTGTTTACATGCCTTCTATCCTTCACCTTTTCACCTTTTTGATGGGAATATTTCATGTGTTTCTGCTAGAAGCTATTTATCAAATAAAGGTTTAAGGTTTGGTTTGTATTTGTTTTGAGCATCATAAATGCATAAACAGGGCTGTTGAATGATGACGGAGCATTTGGCTTTTAAAATGAAACAGCCAAATGAATCTTAAGTCAATGAATTACAGAATTGTCTTATAAAGATTGAGTGTTTCTTTGTTTAAAGAACACACAATGTACCTTTTTTGCCTGCACCTTTAAACCAAGTAATTAAAAGAACTGGTTCATTACAGCCATTTTTGTGAATCAGACAATATGGCTCATGTCGTGTTCAAAATGCTGGTGTGTTTTATTTTTTGCGGCTTTTGTTATCATTTTAGCGGCATTATGGAGCCCTGACAAATGTATATTTTAGTTAATTAATTTTGAATTATTTATGAATATTTGAATTTTATGTTTAGACCTGCCCCTCAATCTGCTCTCCGACTGCCACTACAGTAAAAATTCACACCTTAAACTTAAACGCTTATCAGGGGTGGAACGGTTCAACTTACTCACGGTTCGGTTTGTATCACGGTTTTAGAGTTGCGGTTTCGGTACGGTTCGGTATGTGCTATGTTTAGGCAAAAACTATACTGTCAAATAAAAGAAAATAAGAATAATCTATCTAACTACAAGCAACAGCACAAATAAATACAATAGAGTAAAGATACAAATAAAATAAACAGTGATTTTCAGTTTTTTTTAGGTAGGTCTAACAGTTTTCAGGTACAGAAATTGAATAAAGTAATGAAATGTAAAACAGCATTGCATATTTGACTGTATAAATTAAAGATTCATCTTTATTAAAGTTACAAAAGCTATTCAATCAAGAGCAGTGAGTGATTTCTTTGTTGTTGCTGTTTGATTAATATTAAGAAAGTGCTGTCACTTTAAGAGAATTCACTGATACAGTGCACTGATACAGTACGTTCAGCCGGCTATGTCTGCTATAGGATACTTACCAATACGGGCATTTTTACATACTTTTGGTGTGAATTTGTCCGTTTAAACACAATACTTCAAAAGAAAGCTTAATATTTGCGCCTGAGGCGCGGGTTTGCGCGCTTCGGATGAGCGCACGCACAAATCTTCTCACTGCTCGTGCGAGCTCGTGTCCTCTGGTTCTTAAATGTTTAAACTGGCAAAGCTTAAACGAGTTTAGCTTAAACACAGATATCAACGTGTGCTGTTCAGGTCTCACCTGTGCGCGCGCGCTATCAGCACCCGGGTGATGACGGAATAAATGACTGCTCATATTCCAGCATACGGCATTCGCATTGAACAAGAGTGAATGGTTTGTCCACGGTTTTTATTATTTTATTTATTTAGTTTTTTTTTTTTTCATCGCTGTTGTTGTAATGTATTGGGAAGCCAGAATGCGCATCCATCAACAGAAACTTTAGCCGAACCCTGTTTGTTTTACGTGTTATTTATAGCAAACCATATTACAGATGCGTTGTCAGATTTAAGTTGAACCGCGGTACTAGCGTGTGGAGAACCGTACGGTTCGATTTTTTCCCGCAAACCGTTCCACCCCTAACGCTTATACCCCCAGCTGGAGAGCAGGGATTACAGTTGCGTAGTGGCACCCGAAGCTGGTGGAGAGCCTCCACCCATTACACATCTCTCCCCCCTTAGATTTATTTACAGAAAGCCAGCTGCCGTGTGATATTGGTTCAACAGAAATATTACTTCCCCCTGTCAGATTTCATTGACATGCATTATTGACAGACTGGCATATGTGCCGGCGGAACAGAAGTGCTCCCTCTGAAATGGCAGAGTCTGGGCCAGCCTCTTTTTTTTTTTTTTTTTAAATGAGAACACACTAAGAGCTGTTTAAATGTGTTGCCTAGCTACAAAGCCCATAAGAACACATCAGTAATAGTGGAAGTGTTTGATTTCCACTCTACAGCCTTCAATGTGTTATATATAACCCATATGTGAATAAACTGTTAGCTTTGGTACTCAAATACTCATACATACTTTATTACTAGAATTACATATATGTTTAATCTGTAGCTGTAGGATGAGGAAGCAACTGTGTAAATTAGTACCATAACTTTTATCCTATGTTATTAAAGCAAAAAGCCATGAGAGACTGTGCATTAAATTGATTTTAGCTTGAGTAGATGGTTCTGTGACATGATTATAGACATCAATGTTCAGTAAAATATTTTTATTAATAATCATCATATGTATTTCATTATTAATCAAAATAAACAATCTTCCACCAAATAAAATTGTTTGTCAGCTTCGCCGTAGGCTGTTTATGGTTTCCAAGCAAGCATTTTTACATAAAATGTATGGTTATAGTTTTGAATTTATGGTTGCATCTCATCCAACCAGAATTTAGAGTTAAACTGTTTGTTTTATTATGGATTTTAATGATTCATGTATTGATGTTATATTTATATTGTACATTTTATATATTAAATATATTTATGATTATAATTATAATGGTATTACGAATAGTTTCAACTGTAATATTTATTATAATTATAATAATATTTTAATACAAATTAAAAATAATAATTTTTTAGTAATAATCTATGATCTATCTATAATCTAATACATTAAACTAATAAATCCAACCAGGTTCAGCTATGTTTATATATGATTGGAAACAGGCCTAGGAAAAGCATACTGAACAACTGTATATGCTTTGTTTGCTTGCTAGTTTATTCAAAGTTTTATCTCTCATATAGACCTGATGGTGTTTACATCAATGCTTCATTCTGCCTTTGAAAGAGTCCTGGGAGATCCTAGGAAATTATTGATGACAGAGCAGTGTTGGGATTGATTGTTAAGTGGGCAAATTTGTCTTGCATGAATTCGCTCCATTAGCCAGTTCATTCACCATCTGGCCCAGGGTGGGAGCAGGCTGCCGGGGGGAGTGTGAAGCCTGGCATAAGGACTGGGCGTCCTCACCAGCTTCACCCATTCAGCCCTGAGGGCACCCCGTCTGACCTGTGGATTGGCCCATTTTTATCTCCTCCTGAGAGGTCACAAGAGGGACACCCAAAATGTAGCACTCTGTTCAATAATGCAGGTCATCCATCTGGTTCTGGTGATTTATTTTCAGTTAAGATGCCACAGTTCTGTTCTACAGATGTACCGATTTTGACTTCACACTTTCGCCTGGTGCCAGGCACCTGTGAAAATCCTGTTGAGGGGGAAGAAATGCACAGATGCTATCTGATGTTGTAGTGTGTGAATGTACCTCAGACCTCCTGTGTACAGTATTTCTGAAGATAATGCAGTGTTTAACCACTATGATTTTACTAGGCTGACAGACTTTTCTCAATTTAATGAAATTAATTTCCCAGTATATTAAATAGAACCTTCTGTTCTGACATATTTAACTCAGATTCAGCTGTTTAGGTCCTGCTGAAAGATCATTCTCTCTTTAAAGTATTAGTTCACTTCCAGAATAAAAATGTCCTGATAATTTACTCATCCCCATGTCATCCAAGATGTTCATGTCTTTCTGTCTTCGGCTGCAAAGAAATTAAGGTATTTGAGGAAAACATTCCAGAAATTTTCTCCATATAATGGTCTTCAATTGTGGCCAACGGGTTGAATTGTGGTTAAAGTATATACATGTTTATTTTTTTAAGAAAACGACCGATCGATTCGCTAGATAAGACCTTTGTTCCTCAGCTGGGATCATGTACAGCCCTTTGAAGCTGCATTGAAACTATGCAACTATAAATTTGGACCTTCAACCCGTTGGCCAGCACTGAAACCCATTATGGAGAAAAATCCTGGAATGTTTTCCTCAAAAACCTTAATTTCTTTGTGACTGAAGACAGAAAGACATGAACATCTTGGATGACATAGGGATGAGTAAATTATCAGGAAATTTTTATTCTGGAAGTGAACTAATCCTTTAAATTGGGTGCTAATTGGGATTTTTGCCACGATTGTGGCCTAAGGGACATTTTGGAGATCATAAAAGATTTATTTTGTCTTAGGGCAAAATTGAAAGCTTTGGTTCACACATGCAAATGGATTAATCGCCTTTACGATATCTTAGTCTCAGATGAAGTTTTAACAATATCTCAGTAATCATTTCAATTTCGTATGTAAATAAGGATGCCAGAATGAACACAGACTCTAAAGACTTTAAATACCAATCAGTGCTGTCAGTCACGACCAAAGTCTTAGCTAAGATGTATATCTTACAGCCTGACATAAAAGATTTTGATGCAGCACAGTCTGTTCACTCCTAAAAAATTCTCAATATGCATATGTTCACCTACTGGAACTGTCATCATGCGTATTTCATAATGACACTGTACTTTTTATCTGTTACAATGAAGCTGAATGACAAACAAAACAAATTATCCCAGAAGCATTTTGTTGTTTTATAGACTACTGTTGAAATGTTTGGAATGTTTCTTGAGCAGCAAATCATACAATTTTCAGAAGTATTATATGACACTAAATACTGGAGTAATGATGCTGAAAATTCAGCTTTTCCATCACAGGAATAAATTACATTTTAAGATATATTAAAGTAGAAAATAATTATTTAAAATTTTAATAATACTTGACAATATTACTGTTTTCACTGTATTTTTGGTCAAATAAATGCAGCCTTGGTGAGCATAAGAGACTAAAGAAATACTAAAAAATATTCCCGAACCCAAACCTTTGAACAGTGGTTTACAGTGATGTTGCTGATAAGTGACAGTGACATTTTAATATCAACAGTGTCTCAATGTTCAGAGAATCAAGACCCTTGCCTGTACCCAAATTTGTATTCACAATACACTAATTCATAGGGAAATAATGAGACATAGCATACAAAAACTGGAATTTCATTTAAACGAAAAGACTGTAAATTCAGTCAACCTTGTTCTTAATCTCATGTCATACATACTTGGTTTGTGGCCTTAATGTGACCCCTGCTTTTGGCAGACCAGTTGCCCAGCAAGGTGCATTAGCAAACGCCACTGCATCACACTCCACTGTAAATCACACTTAGCTCACAGTGCAAACACACACCTACTGACATCATTGGTCACTTACCCTTCACTTTTCAGAGTATGCACACGCAATACTGAATGTGTGGTTATACGGGACCCTTCTTGACATCTAACCTCCAAACGCATGCAGGCAGGGCCCTCACAGGACCCAGTGGCCCATGTCACATGCCAGAGGCCGTTCAGCTCAGTGTCACTCTCAGTCATGTGTGTAATATGTGAGTGTGGCGCCCAGGAGGCTTATGGGGGATTGGGTTGTGATGTGGTCAGCCCCTGCCGGGCATGAAGGAGCAGTGCTGTGGAAACAGAGATAGAGAAGACCAGAGTTCAACAGTCATATTTAGAGCTTGTCTTCGAGATACACATATCTGAACGGTCCTGTTCTCTGTCTGCATCTTGTATTCTCTCTCTCTCTCTCTCTCTCTCTCTCTCTCTCTCTCTCTCTCTGCCACTCACTGATCTGACATCACTGGACTGCAGATGCCCGCTATTAAAGGCATAAAAGAGCTCTTGAAGAATAATTGGATGTGTTTACAGTGTTTTGCCCTTCTGACACTGGAGTTGTGGCTGTTAATTCTGCCCGGTTAAAGGGCCTCGGTGCCGTCTGTGTGCCTAGCCGGCTGATTGTAATGTGTTTAGAGACGAGCAGACGGTCTGTCATAAATTGCATCAGTGATTTATAGAGGCGGCCATAGGAGGGTCAGTGTTCACTGTACTCAGGAGCCGGTGTACGTCTGTGTTCGAGCGAGAATGTCTGACATGTGCATCAGATTGTGAGCTAATGGCTCTGATCCAAATCTTGATGAGTTGCCTGGCTGTCTGCTGTCTTCATAGGCTGCTGCCTTCGAAAACACTGTGTTCTAATCTCTTTCATGTAATAGCGCCATCACATTAGCGAAGCTGCAGTGAAATTTTGTAGACAGACACAAGTAGTTCCATTGTCAATAGTGTAGTGATGCATTAAACACTGTTTACTTCACTTACTTCCAAACCAAGCAGCATTGGTAAAAACAATAAATTAACATTTTAAAGTTCAATAAAATCAATGCAAAAATCTTAATCCTGTGGATTCCTATTAAAATGACATGCAATATCACTGTAAAAGTGTAAATGTGATAGCACCTTAACTCTAAGGGTGTATTCACACCTGTCTTGTTTGGTTCGATTGAATTAAACTCAAGTTCGTTTCCCCTCTTGGTGCGGACCTTTTTGGCAGGTATGAATACAGTAATCGCACTCGGGTGCGGACCAAACAATTGTACCAAGACCCAGCTGAAGAGGTGGTCTCGGTCCACTTCCAAACGAACTCTGTACGGTTCGTTTAAGGTGTGAATATGACCCGACCTCGATCCGATCCAATAGCAGAAATCACGCTCCGAAACAGACAGCTCGCGCATATAGTACTGTTGTTTCAATGGCTTAAATAATTAGTTTTTAAACTACAATGCTTAAAAACACATGCAAATGATGAGTTTTCGTGACCATGGCACACAGCAACGTGACGTGAGCGCGCTAAATAGGCTAAAGCTTGCCGCAAAAATTACCATGACTAAGTTGGGGGAAAATGGTAAGTAGATATTTGAATCATTTATTAATAAACTAGTGTTTTATGAGTCAGTGTCGCTATGAAGTTGATGATCCTGACTCGCCATCTCATCATTGGACGTGCCTTTAGAAAGAAATGCATCTTTACGGATTACATAATAATAAGAGGTTTTGGATTTGAATTATTTCGTTTTGTAGTCATTTAACGCTTTCTATAGATATATTCATCAAGTCTGTAAGGAAAATATTCGCTGAGTTTCGGTGCATTTTTGTGAAGCGCTCCTGTTCAAGACAGAGACGGCAAGCGCATCCTATTTGTTTTCTTTATTTAGCACAACGTTTTCTTGATATTGTGAGTGCACACAAATAAAAATAGATGCTTTACAGTTCTGAACAATGTATTATTCTTACCTTTATGAGCAAAAATGACAGTGTATTTAATTTGTTTACACTGATGTTCTGAAGCGCGCTTCAGCTTCCACTCTCTGCACAAACGATTGGATATGCACCTAATAGCGCACATTTATATAGGTTAAATGTTTAAAATAACATTGTGATATGCTTTAAGTATTTTATACCTGTAGATTTTATTTTCGGCAAGTCGTAATTACAACATCGTATGACATTTTACTTATGATGCTCATAAGTTTCTTCATATTGCGTTAGTATCTGATAACACCAAATCATTAAAAGTATAAAAATTGCACTATGAAAGATCTCCATGATTAGCCTGTTTTTGCACTTCCTGTTTTTCCCTGCTTAAGAATTTCTGTCCAATGAATGGATGACCTTAGCACACGTGTGGTTTTGGTTACAATTTCTGGTTCACTTGCAAGAAAGGGCAGTGTGAAAGCGAACTGCACCAAACAAACAAAAAAATCAACGTTGTATTTGGTCTGGATCAAAGCAAGTGAACTAGCGGACTTTCCTTGTGTGAATACACCCTAAGTTTTGTTCTAACCGGGGCATGCCACAATGGCCATTTTTGCAGATATTTTTTTTTACGCCTTCTGTGAAATTTTTTACATTCCCATTTGCTCTAATATCAAAGGAATAAATCCATGATAGCGTATCTATGACTTTACAAAATAGGAAAGTCTTTTTGGAAAGGAATTGAGAGATTGATTACATTGGTCAGAAGAGAGAAAAATGACAAATTTGTTGGCAAATTTGTTGACAAACCCCCTCAGCCATTGTATAAGAAATACTCAAGTATCAATGTTGACTATTTTTCTGTAATTAAATTCCAAAGTGACATTATAAAAAATAAAATAAATAAATAAGAATTAAAAACATTTTTTTTAATGAAAATATAAAAAAACTAGATTTACATTGTTAATAACTGTGGAAACGTGCCATATGGAATAAAATACATTTAAAATATTTAGTGCTGTCTTAGATTTTCGTCAAAACAAGGATTCAGTTTTGGTGCCTACTGTTTGAAACAACCTCATTGTACCGGGTTATAAGCTATGTTATGGGGAGTATGGCATCCTCACTCACTTCAGCTGAGCTCGTGCATTCGGTATTGTAAGATTATCTACGTTTCTCAATCCCTGCAAGCAGAGGCATCCGATGCACAATATGAGCTCTAGATTTAACTGGAGGCCAATTCACTTCCATGGCTGAAGATTTGTTAGTGTATTAGTCACACTCGGGTTGTAAATCTGCGCCTATTCCCAAGACTATTCACTCTGCGAGGCCGCTCGGGGGTGATTGTGTTTTCCAGTAATGTGTTGGATAATCCTAATGCTGGAGTTATGTTGAGGATGTGTGCCAGGGCCAGGACACTGGTGCATGGAGCCGATCTGGCCAGAACAGACTCAACTGGGCTCTGTCTGGCCAGCATGCTGCAGATGGCTAATGTAGGCCGCCACTCCTAATGAGTTACCACAAAGGAAGCCCCTTTCTCAGCATGTACTTTCTCTCTCGCTCACTCTCCGTCCTCCTCCTCTCTTTCTTAAGCAGATTAATTAGCAGCACTTTCCCTTATCGGCCAAGAAAGTGCTCTCACTAAGTCCGTAGGGAGATCTCACCAGGGAGGCGCAGTCACTGCCCAGCTTTTCTGCACTTTACTTTGTGTTTATATGCATGTGTGAGTGTGTGTGTGTGTGCTTGTGTGGGTTGTTCTGTGTATTCAGACAATATTGAGACTCTATGTGAAAGCTGTATTTGCAAATGCAGCATTCAACAATACTTTTACAAGTATACCAGAAAGTAAGACATTAGAATGTATATGCAACATAACAGAATGAAGAGCTTACACCATTCATGTCTGTCTTAGTAAAGCTTTCCAAAATGTGTGGATTTTTTGGCTTGCATCTTCAGTGGTATTCACTATAAAGCATCCTAAATCTTTAAGAGGCAACTTTCTATAGACAGTCAGTGCTGTTTTGCATATTATTGTGCAAATGCTTGCCCAGTTATAATACTATTTTTATGCACAGTCATTCTAGCACATTCAGGTGAAGCTCTGGGCATTTGAAGGCACCTTACACAACAAACCACACGCTATTTTTTGTAATGTGAACCGTACTGTATGAGATCTGGCAAAACTGCTTTTAGCCATTATGCCCGAAAATCTGTAAACTTTCCCAGGTTGAAATGAGACAAGCTCCAAGCATTCAGATTTTTTAAAAATCTGGTGAAAACATATCTTTTTAAGTTAGCTTTTGAAATTTGACATTTAAATTATTATTATTAATTATGAATAATGAAACCCATAAGACCTATATCATCTTCAGAACACTTTTTAATTACTTTAATGTTGCTGTCTATGCAGGGAAAGCTCTCTGATTTAATCAAAAATATCTTAATTTGTGTTCTGTGGATGAACGAAGGTGTTACAGGTTTGGAATGACATGAGGTTGAGTAATTAATGACAGAATTTTAATTTTCGGATGAACTATCCCTTTAAATAACTTATCTATATATTCTTCTTCTGTCTTATATGCATAAAAATCATCAGTCGTGAATAGACAAAACCTTTCATTGCCATTGTAGCACTTTAAGCTCCAAACCAGCTAATCATAATTGTGACATAAATAGCAGTCTGTCTTCTCAGTTTTCACTGGACTAACATGAAGCCAGATCAAGGTCATTCTCATTTCAGAAAGTTCCCTTCTTCCTCACTCGCATTCCCCCATCAAACTAATTAATGTTTTATACTGGTCTCTTTAATATTAGCCCAAAATAGTGCTGGTGTTTGATGTTTAAATCTAGTCGCCGGGAAGTGTAAGCTAAGCATTTCATCAGCGCCACAGGGCTTCTTTAGCCCCAGTAGTGCAGGTCTCAGTGTGAATCTATTGCTTTAGATATGCCTCAGTAATCTGCTATGGGGTGGGAGTAAAGAGGGGGCAGGAAGTATGCTTCATATTTTCATATTTTTAGAAGGAAAATTAGGCCAGTTATGAGCTCTTATGTGAATGTATAAGCTGCTCTGAAGAAGTTTGAGGCCACTGAAGATTCACTAAATAATTATTTTATTCTTTCTGCTTTCCTTTCTTTAGACTCCGCCCCTTAATATCGTCCGCACCCAAGAAGAAGACAACAGCAGCCACACCGGTAGGTTGACTGAGTGCCTTGTATTATTACTTAATATTTTAATAGGTTTATTTTACATTGGACATCAAGTGGTAATCCAACATTAAAATATGTTTCAAATGTTAGTAGGCCCAACGATATGCAAAATTAAATTTTATAAATGTAATATGTCATAGTTTTAAATGTTTGGTTTGAAATTTTATGATTTCAGCCAATAATTCACACAAAACACCTGTCATCACAAACCATAGTTATTCTTGTTGCTACCAATTCAATTGGAACTACAGCCCTGGACATTAAAAAACAAATTTATAACTATGCACCTTATTTCATAACCCAAGATCTAATGTGATTACTGAATAACATCCCAGTGCAGAACTGTTTGTGGTCTGTTTTCTTGTTGACCTAATGAACAATATTTCATGAATATCAGCTTAGTTGAGGTCAAATCAAATTCACTTGACTAAACCTACTTGACTTCAGTGGTAAATCCATCACGATAATCAAATACTTCATAGCTAAATGTCATGGCAGTAAATATCGAACCAGCATATTTCACAATGCAAGGAAAATATGGCATATACAGGTACATTTAATTGAAAGTCAATATTTGTGATAATGTTCAAGGCACAAAAATTGATGGATTGCCTCTGTGCTCGCTTCGGTCTTAGTGTCTCTGTTCAAAATAGTCAGGCTTAAATAAACAGCAGTGTGGCCTGAAATGCATGTACAAATAGACAAAATAGCTGTTGTGGGGGGAAAATCACGCACAACATGATTGCAGGGGCCAACTTTGCTCTTGCAATGAAGCCCCCCGCTGTCTCATCCAGGTTGCTGCCAAGATGTTCTGAACTAAATCAGTTTTATATAATGTATTGTGCCTTTCTCAGAGAGATTCAGAGGAGAGTCATTCTTAACAAAGAAACATTAGCTGTTTGCCCTTTTTTCCCACAAAACAAGAACAAGCAGAGCATTCATGCAGTGTTTGAGACATGCATTAGAGGTCTTAGTTCAGATGTCATAAGAAATTGTAGAATGTATTAAACAGAAAAGTACTGGAATATTATCTTTTATCTTTTTCTTTATTTTCTTCTTCCTAATGAGATCATTAATGCCCCAGCCCAGATTCTCTAGTCATTAGGCCTCTGCTTATCTCTGTGATCCCAGCCCGGGTTACTCACTCTGGGTGTAACCCACAGGTGAGCTGCAGGGCGTCTTCTAGGCGTTTGCCAAGCTTGGCTGCCCCTATTACAAGAACCCCTTAACTGGCATTGCCTGAAGAGCGGCCTCACGGTACAGCGGCAAGACTTTCATGCTCTTCCTTCGTTTTTCACAACATGATAATTGATTTAGGCCTCTGCTTCCCCTGAGCTGTACTTCCTTACGCAGATGCCTGCTGGGAAATGTAGCCCTGATTCACTTGGGCTCGTTCTTTTCGATTGAATCAGTTTTTTCCTCGACTGTGTAGAATCACTATTTTTAGGGTTTTTTTTTTTGGACAGAGAGTAGAAAATGACAGGAAATTATTATGGAGAAAAGAAGCGGAGGGGAATCAGCGGAGGTTGAAGGCCAGAGTCAAACCTGCATTTCCCACATGAGCACCATGATTCAACATGTCAGATGCACTAATGCTAGCCACTACACTATGGGACAGAGTAAGAATCAGTATTGAGCATTATTATAGAAAATATTTGTGAAAAAGAGATTAGGAGTTGTTGCAGGCCAGATTCAAACCTGCATTTCCCACATGAGCACCAAGATTCAACATGTCAAATGCATGTATGTTAGCCTCTACACTATAGTGCTGACTAAAAGTAGCATTTAAATTAATATAATATGGAAATTATTCAGGAATGAAATAGGGAAATGTGATCAGGACTTGTTGCAGGCCAGATTCTAACCTGCATAACCCATATGAGCAGTTTTTGGAACATTGTGGAAATTATTTGGGAAAAAACAAGAAATGGGCTCAGAACTTGTTGCAAGTCAGATTCAAAACTGCATTTCCCACACGAGCACCTTGATTTAACATGTCAGAAGCACATTTGCTAGCTACCACACTGTGGTGCCATCTAAGAATCAGTATAATGAACATTATTATGGAAATTATTTGGGGCAAATAGGATCGGGACTTGTTGCAGGCCAGATTCGAATATACATTACCCACATGAGCACCACAGTTCAATTCATTAGATGCACACTTCTGTATTGAACATTATGGAGATAATTAGGCAGATTGAGCGGGAAAGGGATCAAGATACATTGCTGACCAGATTCGAACCGTAATCACCAACATAAGCACAACGATTTATATCTGACAGTAGAATTTCAGGGAAGCATTGTTAGTTTATATACAAATCTGTTGTCTCTTATTGTTCTAAAACATTATTTATTTCAGGTCACTCCTAGCATTACCATGATGTTGCCTCCTGCAGCCCCAGAGCCCCCTCCGGCCCCCACCCCACCCCCCGTGTTGGAAAGTGGGCCTGTGGCGTATGAGGAACCCGCTGAGGAGGAAGAGGAGAATGAGGAAGAGGCGGAGGTGTCTTGCATTAGCGCCATGGAGCTGATAGGTGGAAATGGTCAGTATGTCACAGCGGATTGTAGTCATGTCGCTGACAAGGATAATGAAGTCACGGCTCAAGGGTTCAATGAGTTCAAAGAGTTTACTAGATTAGTTCCAAGGTCTGACTCTTTTTTGACTCACATTTTACAAATTGTGTAATGCTAAGTGGGCTGTAACTCTCTAGCATTCGTGGCAGACTACATTTGAAGTGTTTATCATCTTGATAAACTGCTCCTATCTCTGCTCCTCTGCAAGTCATACATCTACAAATAGTTGCTTATCCCAGTAGTGTCCTAGTAGCAGTCTACCAATATAATTTGATCTAATCTTTAGCTTTCCCTTTTTTCAACATGTATCCAGAAGTGACAGAATTCATTACAATCTTTCTTTTTACAGACTACGGATGTGAAGCTGAAGAAGAGGAGGTATTTTAGACTGCACCCTATCGTCTGTTCCCTGAACTTCTTCTCATCCTCCTATCCACTTCTATTACTCCCTATGGCAAGGAGAGGAGAATTTAAGGCACATTTGAGACACCTACAATATGCTGCACGTTTACGAAAGGTCATTCTCCCTCACAGTGCATTATATGACTGGTTAAACTGCAGCATCTGGGTGATGAATGAGCTACAGTGGGAGAAGGTGGCTGGCAGCTTTAGATTGAAGAACATAAAACCATTTTAGCACTTTGCTGGTGTTTCACTAAAAGTTCAAGAGACAGGAATCTCTAAAGTAGTTTCCTGAGTATCTCTGAAAATGTGTTTTACAGGTGCAGGATTTGAACCTGTTGGTAATTTCTGAAAGGTAATTTGTTGTACATTTACATTTGTTGTACAACATTAATTGTAAATACATAGTAGGAAGCTGTGACAATGTCACTTTTAGTGTTTTAACTTTTTATTTTATGGTATATCTGTATATATGTACAAGTAACGGTGTTTTGTGCACTGTTATAATTCATAATTTCATGAAAAAGTAAATGTTCCTGTGTTGGATTATGATTCATATTAATGTATTTTACAGCTATGTTATGACCCTCATTTTGTAACTGTTTTCATTAGATCATCAAATGTGGATTTCAGAGTGCACAGTGAAAGCAGAATATTTGAATGTGTATGTAAATAAATTCACATCGGTTTAGGATGTTTTAATGATGATTTTATGGTGCTTTTGCATTCATTTTGGTGTTTAAAAGCCCAAATCCCCATTCATTGTAGTTAAATGGAAAAGAATGAGAGCACAGTCTTCTTTTGTGAATTCTCCTTTTATGTTCCACTGAAGAAAGAAGAAAAGTCATACACCCTTCACTTTTCAGAGTATGCACACGCAATACTGAATGTGTGGTTATACGGGACCCTTCTTGACATCTAACCTCCAAACGCATGCAGGCAGGGCCCTCACAGGACCCAGTGGCCCATGTCACATGCCAGAGGCCGTTCAGCTCAGTGTCACTCTCAGTCATGTGTGTAATATGTGAGTGTGGCGCCCAGGAGGCTTATGTGGGAAGGAGCAGTGCTGTGGAAACAGAGATAGAGAAGACCAGAGTTCAACAGTCATATTTAGAGCTTGTCTTCGAGATACACATATCTGAACGGTCCTGTTCTCTGTCTGCATCTTGTATTCTCTCTCTCTCTCTCTCTCTCTCTCTCTCTCTCTCTCTCTCTCTGCCACTCACTGATCTGACATCACTGGACTGCAGATGCCCGCTATTAAAGGCATAAAAGAGCTCTTGAAGAATAATTGGATGTGTTTACAGTGTTTTGCCCTTCTGACACTGGAGTTGTGGCTGTTAATTCTGCCCGGTTAAAGGGCCTCGGTGCCGTCTGTGTGCCTAGCTGGCTGATTGTAATGTGTTTAGAGACGAGCAGACGGTCTGTCATAAATTGCATCAGTGATTTATAGAGGCGGCCATAGGAGGGTCAGTGTTCACTGTACTCAGGAGCCGGTGTACGTCTGTGTTCGAGCGAGAATGTCTGACATGTGCATCAGATTGTGAGCTAATGGCTCTGATCCAAATCTTGATGAGTTGCCTGGCTGTCTGCTGTCTTCATAGGCTGCTGCCTTCGAAAACACTGTGTTCTAATCTCTTTCATGTAATAGCGCCATCACATTAGCGAAGCTGCAGTGAAATTTTGTAGACAGACACAAGTAGTTCCATTGTCAATAGTGTAGTGATGCATTAAACACTGTTTACTTCACTTACTTCCAAACCAAGCAGCATTGGTAAAAACAATAAATTAACATTTTAAAGTTCAATAAAATCAATGCAAAAATCTTAATCCTGTGGATTCCTATTAAAATGACATGCAATATCACTGTAAAAGTGTAAATGTGATAGCACCTTAACTCTAAGGGTGTATTCACACCTGTCTTGTTTGGTTCGATTGAATTAAACTCAAGTTCGTTTCCCCTCTTGGTGCGGACCTTTTTGGCAGGTATGAATACAGTAATCGCACTCGGGTGCGGACCAAACAATTGTACCAAGACCCAGCTGAAGAGGTGGTCTCGGTCCACTTCCAAACGAACTCTGTACGGTTCGTTTAAGGTGTGAATATGACCCGACCTCGATCCGATCCAATAGCAGAAATCACGCTCCGAAACAGACAGCTCGCGCATATAGTACTGTTGTTTCAATGGCTTAAATAATTAGTTTTTAAACTACAATGCTTAAAAACACATGCAAATGATGAGTTTTCGTGACCATGGCACACAGCAACGTGACGTGAGCGCGCTAAATAGGCTAAAGCTTGCCGCAAAAATTACCATGACTAAGTTGGGGGAAAATGGTAAGTAGATATTTGAATCATTTATTAATAAACTAGTGTTTTATGAGTCAGTGTCGCTATGAAGTTGATGATCCTGACTCGCCATCTCATCATTGGACGTGCCTTTAGAAAGAAATGCATCTTTACGGATTACATAATAATAAGAGGTTTTGGATTTGAATTATTTCGTTTTGTAGTCATTTAACGCTTTCTATAGATATATTCATCAAGTCTGTAAGGAAAATATTCGCTGAGTTTCGGTGCATTTTTGTGAAGCGCTCCTGTTCAAGACAGAGACGGCAAGCGCATCCTATTTGTTTTCTTTATTTAGCACAACGTTTTCTTGATATTGTGAGTGCACACAAATAAAAATAGATGCTTTACAGTTCTGAACAATGTATTATTCTTACCTTTATGAGCAAAAATGACAGTGTATTTAATTTGTTTACACTGATGTTCTGAAGCGCGCTTCAGCTTCCACTCTCTGCACAAACGATTGGATATGCACCTAATAGCGCACATTTATATAGGTTAAATGTTTAAAATAACATTGTGATATGCTTTAAGTATTTTATACCTGTAGATTTTATTTTCGGCAAGTCGTAATTACAACATCGTATGACATTTTACTTATGATGCTCATAAGTTTCTTCATATTGCGTTAGTATCTGATAACACCAAATCATTAAAAGTATAAAAATTGCACTATGAAAGATCTCCATGATTAGCCTGTTTTTGCACTTCCTGTTTTTCCCTGCTTAAGAATTTCTGTCCAATGAATGGATGACCTTAGCACACGTGTGGTTTTGGTTACAATTTCTGGTTCACTTGCAAGAAAGGGCAGTGTGAAAGCGAACTGCACCAAACAAACAAAAAAATCAACGTTGTATTTGGTCTGGATCAAAGCAAGTGAACTAGCGGACTTTCCTTGTGTGAATACACCCTAAGTTTTGTTCTAACCGGGTTATGGTTAGTTCATGCCACAATGGCCATTTTTGCAGATATTTTTTTTTACGCCTTCTGTGAAATTTTTTACATTCCCATTTGCTCTAATATCAAAGGAATAAATCCATGATAGCGTATCTATGACTTTACAAAATAGGAAAGTCTTTTTGGAAAGGAATTGAGAGATTGATTACATTGGTCAGAAGAGAGAAAAATGACAAATTTGTTGGCAAATTTGTTGACAAACCCCCTCAGCCATTGTATAAGAAATACTCAAGTATCAATGTTGACTATTTTTCTGTAATTAAATTCCAAAGTGACATTATAAAAAATAAAATAAATAAATAAGAATTAAAAACATTTTTTTTAATGAAAATATAAAAAAACTAGATTTACATTGTTAATAACTGTGGAAACGTGCCATATGGAATAAAATACATTTAAAATATTTAGTGCTGTCTTAGATTTTCGTCAAAACAAGGATTCAGTTTTGGTGCCTACTGTTTGAAACAACCTCATTGTACCGGGTTATAAGCTATGTTATGGGGAGTATGGCATCCTCACTCACTTCAGCTGAGCTCGTGCATTCGGTATTGTAAGATTATCTACGTTTCTCAATCCCTGCAAGCAGAGGCATCCGATGCACAATATGAGCTCTAGATTTAACTGGAGGCCAATTCACTTCCATGGCTGAAGATTTGTTAGTGTATTAGTCACACTCGGGTTGTAAATCTGCGCCTATTCCCAAGACTATTCACTCTGCGAGGCCGCTCGGGGGTGATTGTGTTTTCCAGTAATGTGTTGGATAATCCTAATGCTGGAGTTATGTTGAGGATGTGTGCCAGGGCCAGGACACTGGTGCATGGAGCCGATCTGGCCAGAACAGACTCAACTGGGCTCTGTCTGGCCAGCATGCTGCAGATGGCTAATGTAGGCCGCCACTCCTAATGAGTAACGACAAAGGAAGCCCCTTTCTCAGCATGTACTTTCTCTCTCTTGCTCACTCTTTCTCTCCTCCTCCTCCTCCTCCTCCTCTCTTCCTTAAGCAGATTAATTAGCAGCACTTTCCCTTATCGGCCAAGAAAGTGCTCTCACTAAGTCCGTAGGGAGATCTCACCAGGGAGGCGCAGTCACTGCCCAGCTTTTCTGCACTTTACTTTGTGTTTATATGCATGTGTGAGTGTGTGTGTGTGTGCTTGTGTGGGTTGTTCTGTGTATTCAGACAATATTGAGACTCTATGTGAAAGCTGTATTTGCAAATGCAGCATTCAACAATACTTTTACAAGTATACCAGAAAGTAAGACATTAGAATGTATATGCAACATAACAGAATGAAGAGCTTACACCATTCATGTCTGTCTTAGTAAAGCTTTCCAAAATGTGTGGATTTTTTGGCTTGCATCTTCAGTGGTATTCACTGTAAAAGTGCCCTAAATCTTTTGGAGGCAAATTTCTATCAACAGTCAAGTGCTGTTTTGCACATTATTGTATAAATGAGTGCCCAGTTATAATGCTATTTTTTAAGCAGAGTCGTTCTAGCACATTCAGGTGAACCTTTCGGCATTCAAAGACACCTTGCACATCAAAGTCTATTTTTGGCATACCGTAATGTGAACCATACAAGATCGGGTAGAACTGCTTTTAGACATTATGCCTCCTTTTTACAAATATTCACATTTTCAGAAAGCAGGTGAAAACATATATTTTTATGTTAGCTTTTGAGGAAATTATTATTATAAGTTATTAATTATTAATAATGATGATGATGATAATATTTCCTCCACTTTGAGTTGCATTTTGTGTAAAAGGTGCTATGCAAATGTATTATAGACTGAATAATATCATAATGATTATTATCATTGTGATTAATATATTAACATGATTTCCTCTTGCTTTATAATTTTATTTGCGAAAGGTGCTATACAAATTAAATGTATCATATAATTATAAATAAATACTTATTTTGTACTCAACTAACTTGCCTGTATATTCTTCTTCTCTCTTATATGTATAAAAATCGTGAAGTAGACTAAAAGTTTCACTACATTTGTACCACTTTAGCTCTAAACCAGCTCATCATAATTGTGACATAAATAGCAGTCTCTCTCCACAATTTACACTGGACTAACATGAAGCCAGATCAAGGTCATTCTCATTTCAGAAAGTTCCCTTCCTCCTCTCTCTCCCCTTCCCCCATAAAACTAATTAGTGTTTTATACTGGTCTCTTTAATATTAGCCCAAAATAGTGCTGGTGTTTGATGTTTAAATCCAGTCACCGGGAAGTGTAAGCAAAGGATTTCATCAGCGCCACAGGGCTTCTTTAGCCCCAATAGTGTAGGTCTCAGTGTGAATCTATTGCTTTAGATATACCTCAGTAATCTGCTGTGGGGTGAGAGTAAAAGAGGTGGCAGGAAGTATGCTTCATATTTTCATATTATTAGAAGGAAAATTAGAACGGTTATGAGTTCATGTCAATGTGTAAGCTGCTCTGAGGATGGTTGAGGCCACTGAAGATTCACTAAACAATTTTTTTACCTTTTTGCCTTGCTTTCTCTAGACTCCGCCCCTTAATATCGTCCACTCCCAAGAAGAAGAGGACAGCAGCCAAACCGGTAGGTTGAATGAGAGCCCTCTATTATTACTGTTAATATTTTATTTTCCATTTAAAAGTTTATTTTACATTGGTGCATTGGTACATTACCATGGTTATTCTTGTTGCAACCAATTCGATTGGACCTACAGCCCTGGACATTAAAAACCAAATATATGGCAAGAATTTTCTCTTCTGTTTTTTAACTCTGCACCTCATTTCATAACCCAAGATCTAATGAGATTACTGAATGGCATCTCAGTGCAGACCTGTTTGTGGTCTGTTTTCTTGTTGACCTAATGAACAATATTTCATGAATATCAGCTTAAATTCACTTGATTAACCCTACTTGACTTCAGTAGTAAATCCATCACGATAATCAAATACTTCATAGCTAAATGTCACGGCAATAAATAGCGAACCAGCATATTTTACAATACAGGGTAAATATGGCATATACATTTAATTGAAAGTCAATATTTGTGATAATGTTCAAGCCAAGTTGATGGATTGCCTCTGTGGTCACTGGGTCTTAGTGTCTCTCTTCAAAATCGTCAGGCTTGATTAAGCACCAACGTGGCCTGAAGTCAACCATACTGAAGTACATGTACAAACAGACAAAAAAGCTGTTGTGGGGGAAAAATCATGCACAAAATGATTACAGTGGTCAACTTTGCTCTCGCAATGAAGCCCCCCGCTGTCCCATCCAGGTTGCTGCCAGTATGTTCTGAAATAAATCAGTATTATATAATGTATTGTGCCTTTCTCAGAGAGATTCAGAGGAGAGTCATTCTTAACAAAGAAACACCCCAGTGGGGTATAAAAAATAAAGTTGTATATTTTAAAATATATTCTCTGAAAAAAAGTCTTATTTTACATAATTTGCTTCTCAATTTAATATTTCTTGTTTTATATACTCCCTTTGTTCCCACAAAACAAGAGCAGAGCATTCTCTGGGGTCATAAGGGGTCTTAGTTCAGATGTCATAAATACTACTAATAAATTGTAGAATGAAATAAAAGCATTAAACAGAAAAGTTCTGGAATAGTATCTGTTATCTTTTTCTTAATTTTCTTGTTCCTAATGAGATCATTAATGCCCCAGCCCAGATTCTCTAGCCATTAGGCCTCTGCTTGTCTCTGTGATCCCAGCCCGAGTTACTCACTCTGGGTGTAACCTACAGGTGAGCTGCAGGGAGTCTTCTATGCGTTTGCCAAGCTTGGCAGCCCCTATTACAAGAACCCCACTGCTGCTGCTTCCCCTTAACTGGCACTGCCTGAAGAGTGGCCTCGCGGTACAGCGGCAAGTCTGTGCTATAATTACCACTGAGACTTTCATGCTCTTCCTCCAGTTTTCACAATATGTTAATTGATTTAGGCCTCTGCTTCCCCTGAGCTGTACTTCCTTACACAGATGCCTGCTGGGAAATGTAGCCTTGATTCACTTGGGCTCGTTCTTTTCGATTTAATCTTTGTTTTTTCCTCGACTGTGTAGTTTCACTAATTTTAGTTGTTTTTTTTAAGGGAAGGGAATCAGCACAAGTTGCAGGCCAGTCAAACCTGCATTTCCAACATAAGCACCATGATTCTACATGTCAGATGCACTAGCCACTACACTATGGTGCAGAGTAAGAATCAGTATTGAGCATTACTTTGGAAAATATTTGTGAAAAAGGGATCAGGATTTGTTGCAGGCCAGATTCAAACCTGCATTTTGTCAGATGCATGTATGCTAGCCACTACTCTATGGTGCTGACTAAAAAATAGCTTTTAAATTAATATGGAAATTATTGAGGATAAAGTAGGGAAATGCGATCAGAACTTGTTGCAGGCCAGATTCAAACCTGCATTACCCATATAAGCAGATTTAATATGTTAGATGCACATATTTTAGCCACTACACTATGGTACTGACTAAGAATCAGTTTTTTTAACATTATTATGGAAATTATTTGGGAGAAACAGGAAATGGGCTCGGAACTTGTTGCAGGCCAGATTCAAACCTGCATTACCCATATAAGCAGATTTAATATGTTAGATGCACATATTTTAGCCACTACACTATGGTACTGACTAAGAATCAGTTTTTTTAACATTATTATGGAAATTATTTGGGAGAAACAGGAAATGGGCTCGGAACTTGTTGCAGGCCAGATTCAAACCTGCATTTCCCACATGAGCACCATGATTTAACATGTCAGAAGCATATTTGCTTGTCACCACACTATGGTGCTAACTAAGAATCAGCATATTGAATATTATTATGAAAATGATTTGGGGCAAATAGGATCGGGACTTTCTAGGATCTTTTTAGGATCAGGCCAGATTAAAATCTACATTACCCACATGTTCACCACAATTCAGTGTGTTAAATGGGATCAAGACACATTGCAGATCAGATTAGAACCGGCATCACCAGCGCAAGCACATTTTATATCTGACAGTAGAATTTCACGGAAGCATTGTTAGTTTATAAACTAATATGTTGTCTTTTATTGTTCTAAAACATTATTTATTTCAGGTCACTCCCAACATCACCATGATGTTGCCCCCTGCAGCCCCAGAGCCCCCTCCAGCTCCCACCCCTCCCCCCATGATGGAAAGTGGGCCTGTGGCATATGATGAACCCGCTGAGGAGGAAGAGGAGAATGAGGAAGAGGCGGAGGTGTCTTGCATTAGCGCCATGGAGCTGATAGGTGGAAATGGTCAGTATGTCACAGCGGATTGTAGTCATGTCGCTGACAAGGATAATGAAGTCACGGCTCAAGGGTTCAATGAGTTCAAAGAGTTTACTAGATTAGTTCCAAGGTCTGACTCTTTTTTGACTCACATTTTACAAATTGTGTAATGCTAAGTGGGCTGTAACTCTCTAGCATTCGTGGCAGACTACATTTGAAGTGTTTATCATCTTGATAAACTGCTCCTATGTCTTCTCCTCTGCAAGTCATACATCTACAATTCCCCTTCAGGAACTCGAGCTGCATCGAGTCGCTTTGGGAACGCCCTTGCGTGACCGCGTTCTGAAGCACGTGTCAAATCCGTCCAATGGAGCAGCGAGACGTCACGAGCAGGGTGACGTAAGCACCAGAAAGCATAAAGGAACATCCGGCCGGGCGCAAACCAGCTTCTGCTCTTCAGTAGCGCTCTGTGTATGTGTCTGTCTATTTACTGTTGTCTGTCCGCACAAGCACTCATATATATAAAACAATGAGAAAGTCTATGGCGAGCGAACGGCATTACAAACGCTGTGTTTCTCCCTGCCCACGATATCTGGCGGCAGGGGATACACACGATGTGTGTGTCGTTTGTTTAGGAGCAAAGCATGCAGGCCCGACGTTAGGGGCTTCTTGTCGTCGCGTAAGGCTAACGACGGATGCCTCTCTCATGGGCTGGGGAGCGGTCATGAGTGGCCGCTCTGCCTAGGGTCTGTGGGAAGGCCATCATCTCTTTGGCACATCAACTGCCGGGGAATGCTGGCCGTGTTTCGAGCTCTGACACACTTCCTTCCAGACCTAAGGGGGCATCAGGCGTTTGTCCGCACAGACAACACATCGGTGGTCTCCTACATCAATTGGCGGAGTTATGGGAGCTGTGGGCATGGCCCCTGAGGGGGCACAGCTCCTAGCATCTGGTCTCTCAACTGAGGTTGTTGAGACTGTACTCCAGTCCAGAGCTCCCGCCACTAGGAAACAGTATGCCTTGAAGTGGAAACTTTTCGCTTCATGGTGCGGACAGTGACTGCAGGACCCAGTCAACTGCCCAATTGGTACAGTTCTGGAGTTTCTGCAGGAGCGATTCTCCGCAGGGTTATCTCCCTCCACTCTGAAGGTATACGTGGCGGCCTTAGCTGCTTACCACGCCCTTCTGGGTGGTCAATCATTGGGAAGACACCCACTTGCCACTCGTTTCCTCCGTGGCACCCTGAGGCTGAGGCCAGTACAGCGCACCAAGGTGCCCTCATGGGACCTGGCTGTGGTTCTGGAGGGCTCATGCAATGCCCCCTTTGAACCTATAGAAGAAGTTCGGTCAAGTTGCTCAGGCTCAAGACCATCTTTCTCCTCGCTATTTCCTCACTAAAAAGGATCGGGGATCTTCAGGCACTCTCTGTTTCATGCTTGGAGTTCGCTCCAGGCATGGTTAGGGCATTCCTTTACCCGAGGGCCGGGTATGTCCCTAAGGTGCCCACTTCTTCACCAGGGCCCATAGTACTTAAGGCATTCTGTCCTCCTCCGTACCAGGAAGTAGGCCAAGAAAGGCGTAATCTGCTCTGTCCAGTTCGAGCACTGGACGCTTACGCACACAGAGTTGCCCCGTCGCGTAAGGCAGGTCAGCTTTTTGTTTGTTTTGGTCCGCCAAAGAAGGGATTTCTGGCGACCAAGCAGACTACGGGTAGGTGGGTGGTCGAGGCCATCTCACTAGCCTACGAGTCCTCTGGCCTCCCATCACCTATGGGGGTCAGAGCGCACTCGACCAGGAGTATGGCGGCCTCCAAGGCTTTCAGCCTGGGTGTGGCCTTGCAGGACATTTGTGCTGTGGCGGGCTGGTCCTCTCCACACACTTTTGTCCGCTTTTACAACCTAGACCTGGCTTCTACCCCAGGTTCCCAAGTTCTCTCTTCGTGATGTGCTCATAGGACACACACACAGGCAGGGACTTGGTAGTATGGCGCAGTTGGTATTCTCGTTCCCAAAGCGACTCGACGCAGCTCGAGTTCCTGAAGGGGAACGTCTCTAGGGTACGTATGTAACCATGGTTCCCCGAGGGAACGAGACGCTGCGTCTCTTTGCCATACTCCCTGCATCCCTGCAGGCGCTACTTCATCGAAGCTGGTTTGCGCCCGGCCGGATGTGCCTTTATGCTTTCTGGTGCTTACGTCACCCTGCTCGTGACGTCTCGCTGCTCCATTGGACGGATTTGACACGTGCTTCAGAACGCGGTCACGCAAGGGCGTTCCCAAAGCGACTCGACGCAGCGTCTCGTTCCCTCGGGGAACCATGGTTACATACGTAACCTAGAGACGATAGTTGCTTATCACAGTAGTGTCCTAGCAGCAGTCTACCAATATAGTTTGATCTAATCTTTACCGTTCTCTTTTTTCAACATGTATCCAGAAACAACAGAATTCATGACAACCTTTCCCTTTACAGACTACGGATGTGAAGCTGAAGAAGAGGAGGTATTTTAGACTGCCGTCTGTTCCCCAAACTTCTTCTCATCCTCCTATCCACTATCCACCACTCTGTATAGTGAGGAGAGGAGAAATTAAGGCACATTTGAGACACGTATAATATGCTGCACGTTTATGAAAGGTAATTCTCCATCACAGTGCTTTATATGACTGGTTAAACTGCAGCATATGTGTGATGAATGAGCTACAATGGGAGAAGGTGGCTGGCAGCTGGCAGCTTTAGACTGAAGAACATAAAACCAGTTTAGCACTTTGTCAGTGTTCCACTAAAAGTTCAAGAGACAGGAAGCTCTATAGTAGTTTCCTGAGTGTCTCAGAGAATTTGTTTTACGGGTGCAGGATTTGAACCTGTTTGTAATTCCTTAAATGTGAGGATATTGATGTCTTCTTAGCTTGCTAATAATATTGAATGCTTTGTGGGAAAATGTAATGGCGATCTGTTGTACATTTACACTTGTACAGAATTGTACATATACAGTAGGAAGCTGTGAAATTGTCACTTTCAGTGTTTTAATTATTATTTTTTTTGCTATTTTGTCTGTATATATGTACATGTAACAGTATTTTGTTAGATGCACTGTTATATTTCCTAATTCCATGAAAAAGTAAATGTTCCTCTGTGTTGGATTATGATAAATATTCATGTATTTTACAGCAGTGTTATGACCCTCATTTTAACTGTTTTCATCAGATCATCAGATGTGGATTTCAGAGTACACAGTAAAAACTAGTGAGCAGAATATGTTAATGTGTATGTGAATAAATTCACGCATGTTAAGGATGATTTTATGGTGCTTTTGCATTCATTTTGAAGTTTAAAAGCCCCATCCCCTATTCATTGTAGCTTTTGGGTTCCACTGAAGAAAGAAGGAAAGTCATACAGATTTGGAACAACATGACAGTGAGTAAATGACAACAGAATTTTACATTTTTGGTAGCACAACAAGCATTGTGAATTCATTTCTTCATGTTTTCCCTACATTCCCTTTCTTGTTTCTTTTTATATTTTTCATGTCAAGCAAGTACTGTACAGTAGTTCCTTACAGCTGAAATTCTTAAAGGGGGCATATGATGCTTTTTTAAAGATCATTATTTTGTGTATTTGGTGTAACAGAATATGTTGACATGCTTTAATGTTCAAATGTTCTGGGCCAGCTGACCCAGTGTATTGTGATTGGCCGAACACCGCAAGCACTCGTCGGAAATGTAACGCCCCTTACCATAATCACGAGCTTAATCTTTCAAAATAAATGTAAAGACTGAAAGGGGAACAGAGTCTCGTGACAGACACAGTGATGAATATGTGTTTGCAGTACACAAGCCACGGTTAAGACAGCTGACTCCACTGTGATGTGTCTCGCTCTCTCTCTCGCTCGCTCGCGCACACACACACACACGATGCGCAAAACTCCACATTTGAACAGTCAATAGCAAATACTTAAACTAATAACAAAACAGTAGCTGATTCAGAAGCGCCAGATTGTCATAGCAAAGTCAGAATTACTTCCTCTCCTAGGTTCACGAAACGGTCGTCCATAAAATGCATTGCTGTTCTGTTGTAAGTAATCTTAAAGATTCCTAAATGCATCTACTTTCGGAAGGCCAGATAAAGTGCTTTTGCTTTCGCCTAGAAACACACAGCGTCTCCCTGACATGCTGCTTCAACACTAACTGCGGTTACTGAAACCACGCCTTCTTTCTTTGCGTGCACATTTGGGCGGCATTATGCAAATATTTCCACATAGTGAGGTAGATATGTGGGGGCGTGTTAGAACGAGCCGTTTTAGGGGGGCGTGGCAGAGTCTTAACTTTGATAAAGAATATCTCTTTAGTTTTGAGACTTTAGTCTTTGCAACTTCAGGGATCTTATCTATGCACAATCAGCTTGTAACACTCCAAAGAGAAAGGAAAACTTGAAATCGCATCATATGACCCCTTTAAATGTTATTTGCCAACCAAACCCCTTTGACCTGAAATATTTACTTGAAGTACCCCAAATATTTTATATTAATATTTAAATGACTGAACAACACGTTCCCATGTTTACAGTTCTCTGATGTTGGTTAATGGTCACATGACATGCAGGCAAACAAATAAATAGTTTGATTAATTTAGATTTTTTTTTATTTATTGTAATTTTTATAACTAAATTAATTATTAGCTTTTCATTAACTAAAAACCACTTGCAGTTCTCTCACAAACCCTAGTTTGGCAAACCACAGTATGCTACACGTCTACACAGACTCACTTCCCACATGCTACACGTACGTCTGTGATACAATTACTAATGTCTCAAATCAGATTTGTTCAGGAGTCATGGTCAAGGTGGTTTAAGACTTCGATTCATCAGTGCTTCCTGAATTTCATTAGAAGAATCAAGCTTAATGTCTTTGTGCGACTATGATCTAAGCATTCAAGAACCACAAAAGCTGAAACATACAAAACCGGGTTTCATTTGTGAGTACTGTAATGGCTAATGATATAGATATTTTATGAGTCTGCGGTCAGACGAATGCGATGGGTTTTGCCTGTGGCTCATATACCCTGACAGAACTCATCAACAGATAAATCATTAGAATGACAGAGAGAGATCCAGGTGAACCGTTTACCCCTAAAGCTCCATCAGCCTCTCTGTGTGAAAGGCCGTATTCATACAAGGCGAAGCAGTATGCAGCTACCTGGAGGTTTAAGACGTGTTTGCTTTCGAGAGTATGGAGAAACTGCAGCCAATTTAACCCGCTCTGCTGATCAGACTGAAGGGTAACAAAACACTATAATGGTCTGTTTCTGCAGTACTGCAGCCTGTCACTCACATCTGATTTGATTTGTCCACAGATGCAGGCTCAGGGTGCTCTTATACTTCAGCTGTATCGGGTTCAGTTCTTCAAAGCATTGTGTTCAAATTGCTTCCCACTCTGTCTGGCTGCAGACCCACTCTGGTTTCAGCCAGGCTGGTATATTAATCACGCAGTCCTCTCGGAGCAAGGTTAACATTGTGATTTTAACATCCCGTAGATAACCGCAAGGTATCGCTGGATTGTGTTTCATAATTACCAGCCCAAACTGAAGTTAGTTATGTTTCCATGCAGCTTGTTAAGGAGAGTTATGCTCATTACCATTTTTGTTACAATGTGTTTGAAGGATGATGATGAAGCAATGAAAGAATCCCATAGATTTGCATTGAAGGAGAGATGCAAGCAATGTGTTGAACAGAATTAGGGTATTTTGACTTGGGCTATTAAACAACCACCCAGGAAACCACCCACAACTCTCTAGTATGTTGGCATGCATTTTCTTCATTTAATTTCTTGTAGGTTTGACTTTGTCCCTAGGTTCGTAAAAATGAACGCATAACGTAGTTCGTCTACCTAAAAATGTAGTGCCACTTCAAAAGAAGATTTTGGCAACTTTGAATAACCAACATGTTTTTAATTAACGGTGCACTCAGTTGATTATGTTTTGGTGAATGATACATCAGTTATACTGACACCTAGTGGTGTGGATGTATTATCATGCAAATGTTTTCCATTAACAATACAGAAATACCCTATTCATAGTCGTTTTAGGTTAGGATTAATTCTGTGAGAGCTACATTTTTATAATTTTTTTATTAGAATGTTATTATATTGTTATTTTATGAGGCTATTGATATGACTCGAGTCTTCATCTTATTTGAGTACAAATAATATTTTAAAAATACTATTCACATTTTTTACTAAGGAAAAAATTACTAAATGCACCTTTAAGGTTCCACCCAAAAATGAAAATTGTTATTTACTCTCCCTCATGTCATTCCAAACCTGTATAACTTCCTTTTTTTCTGCAGAATACAAAATATATTTTGTATTTAAGTATATTGATAACCAAACTATTTTGGTTCCCATTGACTTTAATTGCATTGCATTGTTTTGATTCATTTAATTGAAGTCAATGAGAACCAAAACTGTTTGTTTACCAACATACTTTAAAATATCTTCTTTTGTGTTTCACAGAAGAAACAAAGTCATACAGGATTGGAACAACATGAGTGTGAGTAAATGATGACACATTTTTAAGTGAACTATCCCTTTAAGAATTCATGTATGTTTTTAAAAAAAATATGTGCTTCTTTTTGTCCTTCATTACAGCTGAGGGATGAATTGAAATGACCTTGGTAATCGACATCATGCCACAGATGCTTCTCGTAGACTTTAAGTGGAAAATAATGGATGATAATGTCTTATGACACTCATTAGATACAATGACGGTGATGATGATTGTGATGAATAAGTGATTAATACAGTCCCTTTAGGTTTCACAGCAAATGCAACGTATCATGCTGTTTGCACCCTTTCTAGTCACAGGCTGTTTTGAGTTGCCCTTCGCCTCGAGCTATGGTAAAGCCTGTGGATTGTGCATTATCATTTTCCTGTGAGCCACAGACCAGCTGTGTCCTGGAGGTTGAGGGTAGAGGGCTGTGTGATTCATACAATATGACGCTTCTCCTGTATGCTGTGTGCTGGCAGATAGCTCATCTGTCTCCTCTGACTGTAGTCACTCCATTGGGCTCAGGTGAGAGTAAACATGACCTTATTGATCTTCACTATGTTTGTTCAGGCCAGACCAACATATAAGCTTATCATAAGCATATACACCTCAAAAACTATTGCAAAATAATGCACTCTGGAGGTGGTAATGCAGCCATGGTGCGAAGAGGACCTTGTTTATTTTTTATTTTTTAACAAGTCAGTGGCCTGTCGTCAACTATTATTATCACTCTTGCAAATATAAAGGCTGTAAGAGATGTTGGAGGCTATATGATGGTGACAATGAAGTCATGCAACTGTGGTGTAGTTCAGTTATAGGCTGTTATATGTTGTAACCAATGATATAGCCTATATCTTTTTTCTTCAGTTGTATTAGGATTTACAATTCATAAACGTTGTGTTCAGCAGGGAAGATTATCATGATGAAAGAAATGTGTAAGAATCCTAAACTTTTGTTGGTAACAGAGCTGATTTTCTGTAATAATCCAAAAGTCAATAGAAAATCCTATTAGGTTTTTGTCAAGGGAATCAGGTTAATGCTAACTTCGAGGGTTTGGTCTACAAACATTACATTGTCAATTTAAAAAGCTAAAAGTTCAATTGTGCGCTAATCAATGTCAGTTTCAAAACAGTGGACCAATCAGAAGAAGTCGGGGGTGGGGCAACTGTCCCAAGCATGTGTGAAAATAGCTGCTGTTCTTGTCTTTCCATTATATTCCTCTTTTTTTTTTTGCCGTAGTATATCTCATATTCCACATTTTTTTACTGTTCTTCACTGCATCTCACATTTTCTATGTGAACAACCCCTAATTAATCACTATTTTTGTCATGTTTTCCATTTCTAATAGCAAAACTGTGCAACATAATATGGCCTCCTTATATCTGAATTTCTCCAATGAAAGTTGTCCTTTCATCCTCTCATTTGCCCCAGCTCTGCCATACTCGTCATGTCTCTCTGCATCTCTTTGAGTTATTGCAGGATGAACTAGAGAAATACGCAACCTATCTCTCTTTTCCTGCAGTGTACCAATTATGTAACTGTTCAGAGGTTGTCCCACGCAGATACACAGAGATGCTGTCACGTCTCCAAATGATCACCGTCTTGTAACGGTACACTATGTAGAAAACATCCTCTGCACTATCATTCCCTGCTGAGTTGTCTTGTGCTTGTTGTCTGCTAAATTTAATGCGCTCCCGGTGATGGGGCAGTGCTCCATGCATCCCCTCACTGCTCAGCTGTTCTGGGAAACAGTTTCGCTGAGGGAGACCCCCGTCCTTTGTACCTTCAAACCCAAACCTATATGATACATGTCTCTTAATTACGCACAAAAGCCCAAAGGTGTGGACAATAAAATTTTACATGCACATTAAGAGGTATAATAACACACCATAGCCATGAAGAGACAAACTCGCCAGGGCCCCATTCAAGTGACAACGAGTCCCATCCCAGCCCCCTCTGAGCCATCTGCTGCTCCGCCACTTGTGTATTCTCCTGCCTCACTTCTTGAGCCCTGACATTTATTCTCTTCTAGTTTTTTAAAATAACCTTTATTTAACCAGAGTGCCTAATTACTTTCTCATTTATGATGCAAAAGGTGAGGGGCAGTTCAATAACACAGGACAACGTGTGACATTAGCTACAATGGTACATAGTTACATAATTTAATGTTATTAAATAAAAATGCTTCTGTAAAATATTTTAATGTCAAAACAGTTTGCATATAATTTGCTACAGCAGTCTGTAAATGAAAAGACTGTAAATTAAATCAGCAATGTTTCCACATCTATTTTTACACCTGTTACTTCAAATTATATCTTGGTTGGTTTCTCTCATAATGTGCATTTCATGCTCATTAAGGATTGACTTGTTTTCTGTTAAACTCATTTTTAGGCTTTCAGTCTGTTGAATGATGGTTAAGCTTCATGTTTTGTTGAGACAGAATTGACTCTTTTTATGTTTGGGGTCCCACAGTTGTGAACATATTAAATAATAATAGTAATTTCACAATTAACATTTAGTATTCAACTTCTTTTAATATTTGCATTTAATATATTCAGATTTTATTTAAATTAGTTAATAATGTTAAATATTTTGAGTTTATTCATATTTAACTTTTTATATTTTGTTTTACCACAATGTAGGCATACTGTACTTTTTTTCTAAATTGCAATTGGTATGCATTTTGTTGCAATTGTTTCGGTTTATTGTCATTTTGACCCTGCCACAAATAGTTTGTATAAAAATACAATACAAGTCCAAATAAATAATAGGTTATTTATCAGAGAATCTTTCATATTATGTTTTATAACTGGAGTTTCTGAGACCCTAAACTGAGTATTTTTTATAGCTTGCTATTGCATTTAAATTATGTGTACACTCTAAAAAATGCTGGGTTAAATACAACCCCGTGCTGGGTAAAATAGGGACAAACCCAGCAATTGGGTTGTTTTGAGCCAGCGGTTGGGTTACTACCCAGAAGGTTGGGTTAAACATTTAACTCAACCGCTGGGTCAAAACAGCCCAATTGCTGGGTTTGTCCCTATTTTACCCAGCACTGGGTTGTATTTAACCCAGCATTTTTTAGAGTGTATAATCAGTTTTCATAAGATTATGAAAAGCCATGAAGTATCAATCTAACACTTAAAGGGAAAGTTCACCCAAAAATGTAAAATGCTGTCATCGTTTAATCAAACTTATATTGTTCCTAACCTGACTGTCTTTCTTCTGTTGAACACAAAAGAAGATATTTTGAAGAATATTGGTAACCAAACTGACTTATTTTATGTTTAAACTGAAATAAGTAAAATTAATAGTAAATGATGACAAAATTTACATTTTTGGTAGGACTATCCTTTTCTAAGTATATTTTAGATCTAGCAGAATGAACTTGGTGTCTCTGTGACCCAAACAGAACATGATGGTTAACCTTTCGTTATACACTCTAAAAAATGCTGGGTTAAACAACCCAGCGCTGGGTGAAATATGGACAAACCCAGCAATTGGGTTGTTTTGACCCAGTGGTTGGGTTAAATGTTTAACCCAACCTTCTGGCTAGTAACCCAATCACTGGGTCAAAACAACCCAATAGCTGAGTTTGTCCATATTTTACCCAGCGCTGGGTTGTTTTTAACCCAGCAATTTTTAGAGTGTAGTATAAAAGCAATGAAATTTGGCTACCTTGGCTTCGTCTTAGTGCTCTTCCTTGTCGTATGTCTAGTAGCACCATCTGTGTGGGAAACATTTTGGGAAAGTCCCATTCATCTGTTATAATATCATGACATAGTGTTGCTTTTGATCATCAAAGCCTGCAGCAATCTCTTCACCATCAGACACTTCACTTGTAGCCTGTAAATGACACAGCGGTTTCTTCATCACAACCTCAAATATAATAAACAAGACAAGGTAACCATGACAAGACAGGCAATATATGCCTGACATGCTAAACTGAGAACACGTTTTACTTGCATCAAGTTATTTGTTTTTTTTAAAGAAAGCCTAAAGGTATGCTTCATTTCAGAGCTGAGCAGAGATGCCTGAGTTTCCTAACTAAAGTAGGACTACAGAGGAGGCTGATAAAATGATCAAATGTTTGGCTGATACCCATAGTAAACTTACTGAGAGTGCTTGCGTTTCAGTCTGGCTATTCAATTTAGACTGTAGCACACTTCATTTAACCTGACTTTGAATTGTTCAGCGCACTTCCAATCAGACTTAATTGTCTCTCCCACTCACATATACAGTCATGCTTGGCGCTCGGTAGGATACTCAAGTGTATTGTTGACTCATAACATTACAATCAAATAAAAGAACATGAATGTAAATACATCTGACAACAGACATGCATTATAAACAGACTGGTCCTTAGCCTCTGCAAGACAAACAGCAGTGAAACGTGTTTCTATGTTAAATAAGAAACTGATTCATAATCTACTGTACCTTATTTGTAATGCAGATGTAAGCTATTTCCTGTAAATGTGCAAGACTTCCAATTCATTAGGCGCTATAGGTAAATAACTAGAATAATGACAAAGTGCAGTAAACATTTAAAGTATTTTCACTACAAACGAGTGTGTTTTGAATGACTAGTGTGTTTACTAACTGCAGCGTTTCATATCAAACCTGTTTGTTTATCTTTTGTTTTGTTCCGTTTTTCCTGTATTTCTTCATCAGACATTAATTTGTGTGTTTATACTTACCACTTCACGTCCCACCATTTATCAATCTTTGGTGAAGAGTTCTTGTGGATTGCTTTATTTTTCCACTTATATTCATTGTGTTCGGACTCTCTGGTGGATAGCACGTATGCTGATCCCTACCAATACTTATTTCTTACTTTCCTTTTAGATACCTCAACAGCACTGTTAGAGACACCGCTCACCCAGAACACCATTAATTCAGTTAATAGGAGCTCAGCTGCATGTGGCTCCATGTGATAATCAGAATCAGGGTCAATTTTAGGGCGATTCGTCACTTCAGTCATAACACATCATCACCCTTCAGTCACAAAAGTGCAAACACACATACACACACCTACTGGCTTCTGTCAGGCATTTGATGCTGGCATCTCAACATTAAAAAAAAAACAGATCCAAAGGGCTTCTGTATAGTTTGAAATACATTTTTCTAATGGTTTTCTCAGTTTTGATTGTCATTTGGGATCAATGACACACACACACACACACATATATATATATATATATATACAGTAGGTAGTCAAACGGAATGCTTATTACAGCCATGTGTACCGGTATATATACAGAATTCAATTTCACACTCCCACAATGGCACACACTAGCAAAAATATCCCAAGTGCTGATAAATTGGTGGCCACAAGTGTGCAGCTTTTATCTGTACATGTGGTTAAACATGATTGATGCTGTTTTTATTTGATGTAGTTATTTATTACCGTCTCCTCTGTCCCTAAAGAGTCTAATCGGATAGAAACAAAGATACAGTAGGTAGTCAAACGGAATGCTTATTACAGCCATGTGTACCGGTATATATACAGAATTCAATTTCACACTCCCACAATGGCACACACTAGCAAAAATATCCCAAGTGCTGATAAATTGGTGGCCACAAGTGTGCAGCTTTTATCTGTACATGTGGTTAAACATGATTGATGCTGTTTTTATTTGATGTAGTTATTTATTACCGTCTCCTCTGTCCCTAAAGAGTCTAATCGGATAGAAACAAAGCACCCATGGCCTTTTCATTTTGCGTGTGGAAACGAACATGCGGTAAAAGTGCTTTATTTTGACTGTGTCATCTGTCTGTTGTTCCCAAAATGCTGTGGTGATCACAAATAACCCCGCTTGTTATGGTTCATTACATCCCAGGAAATTGCCGGGCCGTTTTCACGGTTTGTTGAGGAAGTGTGCAAATAATGGACATGTGCACCGGAGCTATAAAATAGCTGTTTTTGATTTGGGTTCTTCTTGTCTTCTTTGACCTGCAGGTCTACTCAGACACACATAAAGAGCAAAAAACATAATTATCATCCTCTTCTTGTCCAAATTCATCTGCATCATTGAGTGTGAATAAAACCCTTTTCCCATGGAAATTCGTTTTATATCAAAGCAGTTAGTGCTCTTGCACGGCTTGTGTTATTTAAATGAATGAATGGCAATAGAAGGATGCAGTTAAAGCACAGTTCACCCCCTTAAAATGACAATTTTGTTATTTTCACTTGTTTCATACATGTGTGACTTTCTTCCATGGAAAACAAAAGGAGATGTTTTGATGAATGTTCACCCTGCTCTTTTCCATACAATAAAAGCATGTATATCAGTGCAAGAAAAAAACATCTGTAGAATAATGATATGATAGCTTTGTGTGACAGACAGACTGAGCAGAGTGTTGCATAGCAAAGTGCTGTGAACAAAAAACTTTTTGTTAACTAAAATAAACTAAAAATAACAAAAAGGGGTTATAATAGAATAGAATAATTATAACCCTGACTTACTTTGTTGCTCAGAAAACCCTTAACATAATATAATATATAATATAGACTAAAATACAATTAAAATAAAACAAATGATAATTATTTTTAGTTTTTGATACATGGCGTACTGTAAAACTTAAAATGTTTACAACCTGCCTGCATTAAACATGAAAATGCCACTATATAACATGAACATAGACGTGTACTGAGAAATTTATTGGCTTTCATGGAAAATTTCAGGGCTTTTTGTTGCAACATATTCTTGTTGTCCATATGATAGAATTGGATGCTATGATGTGTAAACTTGGACTCAAAATGTCATGTATTGATGCACCTAACATTACATAACCCACTAATATACTAAAATATTCACTTTTTCACCACCTCTCAATCAGCAGGCAGACCATAGCTTAAATGTTGTTGTTGTTGTCCATTTGAAAATGAGCTTGCTGTTTTCCATACTACGCAGGGCCAATAAATCAACTGCCAGGATTCGGATAACTTTCCTTAGAGGACTAATGCTAGAGGCCAAAGGAGACACTAAACAGACTGTTTTATAGTCACTGCATATTAAGCATGTTTATAATAGCATATGCGCATGTTGAAAATGCATTCCAGCTTGTGTGTGTGAGTGTTTGGTAACAGAGATGGAATAATATGGGAGGAGAACCAGATGAAAGAGACATCTCTTCTGGATCAGCACTGGCTCCTCCATCCCTTTCCCTCAGGGTTGACTTTCACTTTCCCCTCATCCCTTTCTCAACCTCAGTTTAAGGGCTCAGGAAGGCTTGGATGGTTGTGATGTCAGTAGGGAGGTTTGGCTGAGGTTAGCATTGATCCCCCCCTCAGGTCTCATAAATCAGTGCCTCTCCTGGGCCGCGAAAGCGCCTCCATCTTTGCCTGGATCAGCTCTCATCCATTTGCACTGTCACTCTTAAATGACCCTTTCTCTCAACGCCACCCTAAGGTCTGAGAATAATTTCCAAGAGAATTAAATCTGTGTTGGCAGATTTTGTGCAAAAATTGCCCTTCCTGTGGGGTTCATGTGTTTTCTGTCAGCTGTTTTTTTTAAGATAACAAGACGTTCTCTAAAGCTGAAAAAGGCTGAGCTGAGTGATGTTTGCTTGTTACTATTCAGGTATGACTTCAGTAACAGTTATGCTTCTTTTGTGCAGTATTTCATTGCAAAAACCTGTTTGAATCTTTTTCATTAGCTATCCATGTGCTAAAAACACTCAAAAGTATGCTATAATGCTACACCCAGCAGAGTTATTTCAGTGTCATTGAGATACAGTTGTTTTTTGTTTTAATTTGTATGCTTATATTTTTAAGTTGAATTTAATAAATATGTATAATGTATGCTTTCCTGGCAAGTAGCTGAAGTAAAACTTTTTTTTAATATACTATTTTACTCCACTAAACATTTATTTTATTTCAAGTAACGACAATGTTTTTATGGTTTTGGTTTTAGTTGACTATAGTCATTCTTTTCAGCACAAACACCCCTCTTTTCTATGTAATGTGTGGTTACTACTGTGCATTTTACTCACAAAACTCTGCTGTGACAATTGAAGGAGATCCTTGTACAATTTCTATCGGTAATGGTGGCAGCTATTCATCAAATAAAGATCAAATGATCAAAAAAGTGGTAACCTGCAGTTGTTTTACTTGTTCTAATTTATAAAAAAAGTGTTTTTTGTATATCTGGGTATTTTCTCTTGACAGGCTGATTTAGTCAGGTTAAATAGCATTTTTACTTGAATAAAACCAATTAATTTAGATGTTACCAAATTAAGCACTATTTTTTGTTTTCGTTTTATGTACAAGAGCATTATAACTCACCAGTGTTTATTTTTATTTTAGTTTGTTTCACCATTTTAATATTAATTATAGCTTTTATAGTATTTATAATATTTATTAATATTCGGAATTAGCTTTCATTTTTAGATTTTCTTTTTCATTTTAGTATTTTTATGTGCTTTGCATAATTCTGTTTTAGTTTCAGTAACTTCAGTTTTATTGCAGTTATTTGCCAAGGCACCTAATGCCTTTCATCTCATGTTTATATTGTTTTATTTCATCTTTATGTTTAATTATTGAAAACAGTAACTATTTTAGTTTTAACACGGTCAACTCACATATTTTCTTATTAATCCTCAAAAAGGCAGCTGTTCAGTCTTCAATGAGTCTCTGACCTTGTCCTTCCGGTTGGTTGTTAGGGAAAGAGAATCCTGATTATGCGTCAGTCTCTGTGGTGAAGTTCTGGGCCGGTTAGACATCTCTCAGCCCTTTGTGCCTCATGCTGTGGCTGTTGTAATTGAATTCATTAATAGATTCAGAGGCCCGGAGCCGAAACGCCCCCTGAGGCTATTGACTTCACTGTGCCCCTTTTGGTCGCCAGATCCTAGATGGGGTAAATCCTCAGATCCAGACACCAAACTCTAATCATACACCAAACTCATAAACACACCGTGTCTGTTTTGATCACTTCTGACCAGTCTAGCTCCATGGCAACTCCATGTGGGGCCTGTCAGATGTCTCCTGAGAGCAGGGGTTAGTGACCTAGGGGGAACTTTGACCTTCAGCCCTATGTTGACATGAATTGAACAATAGAGGTTATATTGAGTGTTTTTATGAAGTGCAGGTGGAGATGCGAGCACTGCACGGACCAGAGAGACCAGAGAGGGCGGGATGCAACAGATGGACACACTCTGCTGGACACCATATATGAGACTGTGCGGCATAATGACTTCCACTCTGCGCCTAAATAATCCTCAAAGAAACAGGTTTTATGCCTTTAATTTTGTATTTAATTTTGTTATTATGCTTATAATTTTATAACATTTTCTAAATATTTAAATATTTATTTAAATCAAATGTATTATAAACGTTGAAAATAGATTGTTAAAAGGTGTATAAAATTATATATATATATATATATATATATATATATATATATATATATATATATATATATATATATATATATATAAAAAGCTGCATATTCATACTATATCCCCTAATACAACGTAAAACCTAACAAATGTTCTAACTAACACATTTTAGTTGACTTTACTTAATGTACAACAGTTGGTTGATTTTAATCATAAAAATCTAGTAATCAGTTCAGATAAATTGATTGTTATGAGTACCATAATGTCAAGCTAGTTTATAGTTCCCAGCATGCTTTGCTTCAGACTCCAGGATTAAATGTTGAAATAAAATGTTATTTTATGTGTTTTTGCACAAGATTAATATAGGGGGAGATCTGTTAGAGTTTAATGTTCTGTTCTGTTATGTTGGGTTTTAAAAGGGTTTCTGTTAAGTCTGAATTTCTGGGGAGGTTACCATTGCGCTAAGGAGTAGAGCTTGTGGTTAGGTCAATGATGGGTCTATAAACATGAAGATGACATACTGCTACATTTAAAAAGCATTAACTGCAATTGTTGATGCTGTGATATAGATTATATTAGCTCATACATGTGTGCTATTGCTAACTGGCCAATCAAAGCATTTAATTTACTGGAGTTGCACTTACTTGGTCTATTTAAAGGGATAGTTCACCCAAAAACAAAAATTACCCCACGATTTACTCACACTCAAGCCATCCTAGGTTTATATGACGTTCTTCTTTCAGACGATTGCAATCGGAGTTATATTAAAAAATGTCCTGGCTCTTCCAAGCTTTATAATGGCAGTGAATGGTGGCCGAGATTTTGAAGCCCAAAAAAGTGCATCCATCCATGAATCAGTCACAGAGGGCAGCTCTCACTGCATAACCAATCACACTGGTGTAAATTACAGGGAAGTGAGGGGAAATTATAATGCCCTAAACATGCTGAGGTTTCTCAAAGTGTCAGTGTGTACAATTTGCAGTTTATTTTCAGCATACACACCTTTTATGTAATTTTAAGGCCCTTTCAAATGGCATCAGGGCTTCACCACTAGTGCTATATGCGTTGCTTTGACTTCCACATGAAAAGCATAGCAGACTATTTTTCTAGATAGCAAGCAGGAAGTGTTGCTAGACAGTAAGCAGAGAAAACATGTTTTTGAGCTTAAAACAGAAAACATCATCCTGCTGATGGCTTTTGATACATTGTATCAAAAGCTGAAACTATCGCAGGATTCTCTTGAATTTAAATTAGTTCATGAACTGAGAAACTGTGTACAAAAAAAAACATTATGAAGCATTCACATTTTTTTTACTGTTTTAAAGGGGTCATATCACATTGCTAAAAAAGTACATTATTTTGTGTATTTGGTGTAATGAAATGTGTTTATGCGGTTTAAGGTTAAAAAAACACATTATTTTCCACATACTGTACATTATTGTTTCTCCTCTATGCCCGCATTTCTGAAACGTGTCGATTTTTACAAAGCTCATCGGTCTGAAAAGCGAGGTGTGCTCTGATTGGCCAGCTATCCAGTGTGTTGTGATTGGCCGAATTCCTCAAGCATGTGACGGAAATGTTACACCCCTTACCATACTGTGATGCCGTGTCCCGTTGTGACGAGACAAAACCAATAAAACCCATTACAAACGAGGCATTTGTTGCATCCAGTGGGGACATAATTACTGATTATAATGACTTTTATAATACAACTATACTGTCTTTTTACGTGTTGTGTTGCATCGCGCCGCGGAAACATAAAACCATGTCTGCATTTTTGATCGGAGAAATTACAAACAACAGGCGCTACTCTACACTGCTCAAAACTCGCGTTTGAATCATCAGTGGCAAATCCTTTAAATATGAAAGCATACTTACAGGCTGTGAGTCAGCATTATTTGTCTGAACACTGGCATTGTAGGCTACTCTCCCAAGAAACAGTCCTCGTCTTCTCCGTAAAATGCATTACACACCTCTGAATATTTGGGTTGAACTATTCTGGAACAGTGTTGTAAATACAACTTAACCACTGATGTCTAGTTGTGTCCTCTTTTGGAAGATCAAACAAAGTAGTTTAGCTTTCACAACGAAACACACAGCGTCTCCACGACATGGCGGCGGCGGCAACAAAACTACAGCGAGAATAAAAGTTACACCTTCTTTCTTTGCTTGAACATTTGGGCGGTGTTATGCAAATCTTCCCACACAGTGACATAGACATGTGGGAGCGTGTTTAAACGAGGCGTTTTAGGAGGGCGTGGGCGAGTCTTAACTTTTATAAAGAATATCTCTTTGGGTTTGAGACTTTAGTCTTTGCAACTTTAGGGATCTTATCTATTCACGAACAGCTTGTAACACTCCAAAGAGAAAGGAAAACTTGATATCGCATCATATGGCCCCTTTAAAGTATTTTCTGTTGCTTTTGCTCTAGAAGGCAAGGTGGGAGCAGTCACTGCAAGGAGGTTTCATATCATATGTCTTGCATATTGTCTAGTAATTATTGGCCATGCTTTGAAAGGTCAGCATCAAATGGGGTCAAAGTTGAAATTGTTTGAACTTTGATTGTCACATTACAACGCTTGAGCGGCTCCGGGTACGTAAGGAGGTCTGTGATACATGGAGAAAGCTATCCTAGCATTTCATTAATCTCAATGGCAGTAGCTCAGCTGCCCTCCAAAACATCCTCTATAATGAAATATATGCGATTGATATATTGCCTGCAAAAATGAATGTAGTCAGAATAAATGGTTACTTATGAATGGCCTTCAGTTGAGATGGGGAAAGATGCTTTTTCCCCATAATGGTGTAGTTACAACATCTACAGTACCAGCAGGGGCTAAATTGGCTATGCTAATGAGCTAAATGTAATGTGAACAGTTCACTCATTATTAAACAAACAAACAAAAAAAATGTGTAGGTTTTATTCTGAAATAATTTTCATTCAGCAATTGATAGTAAATTCCACCAATAAAAAAATAAATGGCAAGTAACATTAAATTAAACATGAAATTTTGAAGTAAAAAGATTGCAACAGTTTTTTCTTTTAAAATATATTTTTTACAATGTTGTGTTTTGTGTATTAAAATGTTTTATTGTGTATTATATTTTATATATGCAGATATTAAGGTCATGGAAAAAATCTATATATAAACCTATAAAAGTACAGTAATAATTTTTTTAAATTTTATGTACAGAAATTTTTTTTTTTAATTCAAACAGGCCCATCTGACTGTTGCTTGTGCCAGGCCTACTTATTCAAGCATGTCACACATAATTACAATGACAGTTTATGATAATCATAACTAGGCCATATAATCCGGTGCTCATTTTGTATGTTAGTTGACAGGCTGTTAATACGCAATCCTCACCACAATTTGTACCCTCCATATAACCATTCATATTTTTACACAACGGTCTGACTCATGCATATGTGCTATTATTAGCCATATCAGTAAGTACACATCGATTCCATTTTATAAATAATAGCATGTATCACATAATATGAATGTACATGCAGTGGAGTAGAAAAAGTGCCTCCATGGTTGACATACTGCTTCAGAAATGATAGGTGATGTTTCAGTGGTGCCAATACATAATAATTAATAGTACCATAAAGACCTTGAAGCACCAGGTACCACATTACAGATTTGTTTTCAAAACCTACATCATTACTTCACTGTGTCATTTAGTGAGGAGAGTGAGGACTGTTGCACCTCTAATGGTTCTTTAATTATTGAGACACCAACCGATTATCTTAGCAGGAAAAGGCATGGATCACCTTTGAGTACTTTCATTTACAATGAGCGAGCAGATAGTGTGGCACAAATGCCAGATGTTGTTTTTATAGAAAGTCTGCACAAAGCGTTTGAACAAAGCTTTGTGCGCATATATAATTGTTTTATGTAATGTATAACAATTATATGTACAACATATTTAAATATATGTATGACACATATTAAATATTCTAATATGTAATAATATTTATTATATAAAATAAATAGTCATAAATATTATGGCATGTTTGTTATGCCATTCTATTTACTGTATGTTCCAGTCCAGTGTTTGTTTGATCTAGTAAACACATTTTGTCTCAGTTCAGTGAGTTTGCTCAAAACAACCTTTAAAGTTCAAATGCACTTCGTTTCTATATCTAATTATTTGTAGTAGAAATGTAGCTTGGTTTATTACTGTAAAAGGGTCTTGAACCCAGGACTGCTCATGTCAAAATAAAGAACCATTTGTTTCATTTTTGACTGATCATTCGTTTTATTTATTTTCCCCCCTTAAATATATGCATTGTGTATTAAGCTTGTTTCTGCAGTGGGATAAAAAAAAAAGGTAATGGCGACTTTTAATCTCACAATTCAGACAATTCTGAGTACATTGAATTGCGCGATATAAAGTCAGAATTGCAAGATATTTTGAGAAGAATAGTTGGAATTGTGAGATATAAACTCGCAATTGTGCGAAAAAGTCAAAACTGGAAAAAAAGTCACAATTACCTTTTTTACTTTTTATTCTGAGGCAGAAAAAAAACTGAATTGCAAGAGGTAAACTCAGAATTTAGAGAAAAAATTCTGAAATGTATACTCACAATACTGAGTTTACATGTAAAAAAAAAAAAAAAAAAAACCTTCTGAACTGTGAGATAAAAAGCTGCAAATAACCTTTCATTTTTTTAATCCCAATATCATAAAACAATGTTAACTCATGCTTTTTTGTTGGTGGGGAAGGGGTCATGTCATATCTTGCCAATTAATGTGATAGCCTCCAGATTTCTCATACCCCAAATCTCAAATAAACTCCTGATTATGTCCCTGATATATGGCGGCTCATTATGTGAAGGGTTCTTTTGTGTTTTCCACCTGGCGTGTGGGTGTTTGAGTTTTAAGCCCCAGTCAGTTCCCCCAGTCTCAGGATAATTAAGGACTGCAAGACCTGTTCTTTAAGAAATTAAGACTCGCAGGTTTAATGACAATTTCAAGCACGGTGCTGGCAGAAATTACATGTCATATTGTTCTCTAGGATGAAAAAAAATGCATTTACATTTGCATTAGTGTCAAGATTAAGTTTTGTTTTGTTTTTTTTTAGTTATGGATAGGGGCTTTCTGTTCTTTGTATTCACGGTTGGCATTTTCCTCAGTACAGACACGATTCTATTTGTTATTTAAGAGTATGATGTGATGTACCAGCTGTCAGCCTAGTTCTCTGCCACCATCTGCTGTGATCTTAGTTAACAGTATATGTAGAGAAAGAAGGAATGAAAGTTTGAGAGGGAAGCGCTGTAATGCCCTGTTTACACTGACAACGATATTATTGCTGAAGATGGTGAGATCGCTGTTGGTTGCGAGTAGGCAAATCATATCCCCTCTTACTCATTGCCTGATCAGAAATTATGAATAATGAATTTATTGTGATGTCTTGTTCTAGCTAATCAAAGGAGCTTTTCTTAATAATTTATGCTATGCTAAGCTAACAGGCTAAGCTGCTGAAGGCTGAAAACGCTAACTGAAAACACAAACAAAGGGAGGTACTTCTACAATATTTTCTATAATTTCTACTCCTCAATCACCAATTCACATTGCCAGCTAATGGTCTGTTGACACTGCATATTGTTTTATGTATATACGTCCCTTAAAGGGATAGTTCACCAAAAAAATTAGAAATCTGTCATCATTTACTCACTCACATGTCATTCCAAACTGCTGTAGAACACAAAAGAAGATATTTTGTCCATACAATGAAATTCACTGGCTCCAAAATCACTCTGGACTCCAATGACTTGAATGGGCAAAATAAACAAATATATGAAAACCAGAAGACATTTTTCGAAATATCATTTTTTTTGTGTTCCACAGAAAAAGAAGGCCATACAGGTTTGGAACAGCATGACAGTGAATAAATTATGTTAATGAAACTATAATTTTGGGTGATCTATCCATTTAAGAGAGCCACCAGTGCTCCAATACACTTTGGCTCATGGCATAATTGGTGTCGAATATGAATATCCAGGGTCACAGAGGTCTTTTTGGTATTCAGCATAAGTCACTTTCCTGCCAAATGATATGGCTTATTATTAGCTGAGTCGACTCATGGGGAACACATGGAATCGGACTAATTGACATTGCTAATTGCGCTGAATGGCATCCCAACTAAGGTCAGGGTTGTTTCAGATTTCACTGGGTATCTGTAAATGTGCCTGTATTGTTTATTGTGATGTCTTGTTCTAGCTAATCAAAGGAGCTTTTCTTAATAATTTATGCTATGCTAAGCTAACAGGCTAAGCTGCTGAAGGCTGAAAACACTAACTGAAAACACAAACAAAGGGAGGTACTTCTACAATATTTTCTATAATTTCTACTCCTCAATCACCAATTCACATTGCCAGTTAATGGTCTGTTGACACTGCATATTGTTTTATGTATATACGTCCCTTAAAGGGATAGTTCACCAAAAAAATGAGAAATCTGTCATCATTTACTCACTCACATGTCATTCCAAACTGCTGTAGAACACAAAAGAAGATATTTTGTCCATACAATGAAATTCACTGGCTCCAAAATCACTCTGGACTCCAATGACTTGAATGGGCAAAATAAACAAATATATGAAAACCAGAAGACATTTTTCGAAATATCATTTTTTTTTGTGTTCCACAGAAAAAGAAGGCCATACAGGTTTGGAACAGCATGACAGTGAATAAATTATGTTAATGAAACTATAATTTTGGGTGATCTATCCATTTAAGAGAGCCACCAGTGCTCCAATACACTTTGGCTCATGGCATAATTGGTGTCGAATATGAATATCCAGGGTCACAGAGGTCTTTTTGGTATTCAGCATAAGTCACTTTCCTGCCAAATGATATGGCTTATTATTAGCTGAGTCGACTCATGGGGAACACATGGAATCGGACTAATTGACATTGCTAATTGCGCTGAATGGCATCCCAACTAAGGTCAGGGTTGTTTCAGATTTCACTGGGTATCTGTAAATGTGCCTGTATTGGTGAATGTTTAATTGAGGATGGAGAGAGGGTGCAGAGCGGCAGATGGCCTCTCCCCATACTACATTCTCCTGACAATTATTGAGTGCACTCATTCAATCCCACAATGCACCTCAAAACAAGTGTACCACCGATGTACACTTTACAGCTAGCTGCTAGAGAATAATGATACACTGTGAGCATCACATCAACTGAATTCCTATGTCTCGCCAGAAGATGACATCTGTAGAATAGGGTATTTGAAGTGCATTATGGGGGGAAGTCGTGGCCTAATGGTTAGAGAGTCGGACTCGTAACCCAAAGATTGCGGAACCACTCGCAGAAAAACAAAGAGGAGAAATGGAAGTCCTGCCTTTTAGTTAAAATAGCCTCCAGAATGCTGTTTTGAGCTTAAGAAGCGACATTTGAGATTTTATTGCTGATTTGTAATATGCTATTGAAACAATCCTGACAAACGGTAGTGGAGATTTTCCCCCCCATTCAAGTAGCAATTAAGAAAATGGTTTAGCATTTTACTAATTTCACTCCAAGTCAGTTAATTGTGCAGCCAAATGCTAAACTATTTTCTATAGGTATAATCACTACTTGAATGTGAAATACAAGATGGCTGCCAAGTAAAGTGACTTAACGTATAAGGACAGTTCACTCAAAAATTAACATTTGCCACCATTTACTCACCCTCAGATTGTCCAGACAACACTGAACCCCAATGAAAAAAAAAAAAAAAAAAAAATTTGGTCACATGTCACGTCACTCACTCATTATTTCTTTTTGGTATTTTTTAGTGCGAACACACTAATCACACTATTTATGCTAAAAAAAAAACCCGTCATAGTTTCAGAAAAGGGACATCACATTGGTAAGGTTGTCAGACGCCCAGATACAAGGGTCACAAAACACTGAAGCACAAGAGAAAGAGGGAGACCATTAGTGTACTGGCACAGGAAATGGTGCTCATACTGCTGTTTGATGCTTTTACAGTACACTTCACAGGCCACACATTTCCCCTTTAATTGCCGATGCTAAAGTGCCCTTTCGGACCGTGCTTTCTACCAAAGGGGAACCCCACCACCTCTGGACCGCGATTGTGCCCTCGTCACACCACTTCTCCCCTGCCCCTCCGGAGGTCTGTGCACGCCATGCAGAGCATGTGTGTTTCAGTTTCCTGCTCGTATCCATCTGTATTTTCCCATTTATTTGCCAGATCATAATCCAGATCCTTCATCATTATTCCTTACGATAATGAAGACATCTGTCTGCTTTGTGTGGAGCAGAGTGGCGACAAACATGCTCGCGTTTCACATGCCGCCTTCTGCCGCCGTTCCAATGCCAGGCAGCAATATGGGGCAGCATTTGGGCACTGCGCCCTGAAGACTTAAATCCGCCTGGCTCTCTAATGCCAGCAGTGCCCTCCAGTGCCTCCTCCTCACACGGCCTCCTGGCTGCAGGAAAGTTGAACCGCCTGAGTGGGCAAGATCACCGTGATGAGAAGTTGGTTCATGCTAAGTCTTCCTTAGAGGTGTTAAACAACAGATGTCCTCACTTACGGCAACACATTGTTTATTCAGCTTGTGGCATTTGTTTGCTTTCTTTTTACAGGGGATTTAGATCAAGAGCATGGTTTTAGAGAAAGGAAATCTGTGATGAAAACTATGATCACACAGTTTAATCACTTATTTTCAGCATTGGCCATTAGACACAACTGGGCAAAAAATCAAGAAAAAATATTAAATGTTTCTAAAACAAACAAAAAATAGAACCTCTATAAATGTGCCTAGAATTCATTTTTACTGACCGGATAGCTTAGCGGATTTCAAACGATGCAAAGTGTAAGGAGCCAATCACACATAACACATTTTTGCATTTAAAAACAACAGATGCAGGGCAGTGGAATTAAAAATGGAATTAGAATTAGGCTTCTCTAGGCAGTCTAGGCTTTGAGACTGCTTTTAACTTGAGTGCCTTGTTTTTGGAACACCATGTCATGTGCTAGATGCTGCAAAAGATGTGATGGTCAAAGATGTCAGTCTAGCGCATCTTTACATAGAAAAACAATGGAAAAGTAGCACCGTGGAATTCAAAAGCATGTCCTGTGTGAACACCCCCTAAAAATGGAGGCGTGTTCAAGCCAGTTTTATTTATTTATTTATTCAAATATTCTATATTTATACATTCAATATTTCTTAAGAATTCTAGCTTGAAAACATTTTGGGGAAACAATTTGACTGCAGATTGACCAATGAGAACAGAAACAAGTTTTGCAGTAATAGTAATGACTTGGATCCTTATGATATAGAACAGAGGTGCCCATACTTTTTACTATGAAGGGCCAAAATCAAATAGATTGAGTGGCTTTGGGCTGAAAATAAATGTTGCATTACATCCAACTATATTATATTATAAATCCTTTTTTTTAATGAAAGTCTCTACATTTCAATGTAAAAATAAAACAAAAATTGGGATGGCATGCCAACTTTGGCCTGCAGGCCCTGGTTTGGACATCTCTGATCCAGAAAGTCCACACAGTGAGCCTAGGGACTCTGAGTTGCTCTTGAGTCTGCATGATGGAGGGATCACTCATCTCACAAAAGCATCTCTAAGAATTTGTGGCAAAACCTCAAACAAGCCTGAGTCTCTCACCACAAGCCAATTCTCTGTCCCAACCTCTTGACATGGCAGCAGAACAAGAGAGGTGTTGGATTCTGAGCTGAACCCTGTGGAGAGCAAATCTCAGTAAAGCTGCTAAGGTTATGTTGAAGCGGTGCATGCAGGCAAGCTGTCAGGTACAGGGAGACTTGCCCATGATGGGGATGCCAGAGCTCTCCAGGCTCCACTAAACCAGCACTCATCCTCTCTCCATCTCGTTCTCTCTCTCCCTCTTGTTTGTCAATTCTGCAAGGGCTGCCGCATCACCACATGTGGCATTAACCATGATACGCCTGAGCTGAGACGTCCACTGTTCCCCCCTCCGCCTCTGAGGATGGAGTGAGAAGAGTATACCAGGATGCCGCATAGGACAGATGACAGAGTGTGAGACGGACCCTGCCCACTGCAGAGAGACAGACAGAGATTTGTGTGTGAAGAAGTTTTGATGAGTGGCATCTTATTTCACAAGATGTGAAACTATGTTTATTAATAATGCAAAAATAGAAAATCTAATTCCGAGTGGACCGAATGGAAATTTGGATATATGTTTGGATTGTGGCAAGCCATTTAACATTTAATCTATAAATCTTTCCAAATACATTCTCACTAGTTCTGTATGAGGTTGAAGATTTCTCCAAATGAACAGGTAGTAGTAGTGAGATACTAATGGTACTTATTCATTAGGTACTAGTACTTATTTATTAGACAGTATTTTTTGTAATTATTACTATAACAATTCTTATCTTACTAGTAAGATCTACTTTCTACTCATCTTAATTTATGACTAGTCCGATTGGCCTCAGTAGTTCAATATTACTAGTAAAATAAAAAATATTGCTAGTAATATTTCGAATAAATACTAGTATCTAATAAATGTGTACTAGTATCTATTTTATAAATACTAGCTAATCAATAAGTACTAATGAATAAGTACTAGTATATCTAATGACAGGTACTAGAATCTAAAAAAAGAAAAAAAAGAACTAGTATTTAATGAATAATTACTAGTACAAAATTATCTACTAATCACAATTGGAATACATACTGGTCAAAACTGAATAGGTGATATCTCAATGACAGATCCCCATAGCAGTCAATGGCAAAAATTTGAAATTTGTTACTAGTAACAGTAGAATAATTATTAGTCACTATTGAAATAAGTACTATAGTATCTAATGAATAAGTACTAGTATCTAATAATAAGTACCAGTATAATGAATAATAAATAAGTATCTAATGAACAAGTATAGTGTCTATTTAATAGGTAATGGTATCTAATGAATAAGAACGAGCATCTAATGAATAAATACTATATCTTTTAGAAAGCTACAGTTCCTAAAGAATAAGCAATGAAAAAGTACTAGTACTTAATGGAAAAGATACTAGAATCTAAAAAATAAGTACTAGTAGCATGAAACTAGATACTAGTATGGTTTAATATTAAAATGGATTGCCATATTTGGATTAATGCTCTCTATGTATTTGTCTTTTTATTTGAAAAACTACTGGTCAAAAGTTTGGATTAATAATAATTTTAAAAATATTTTTGAAAGAAGTCACTTTTGCTTGCCAAGGTTGCATTTATTTGATCAACAATTTATACACGATGGTGTGCATTTTTGTTGTTGTTGTTGTTTTTTAAAACAAAAACAAAAACATAAAAGAATCGTAATTGTTCCAAAATTTTGACCAATATGTAACACATCTCCAAACCAAGGGTCTCTAAACTAAGCAAACTTGCACACTTTGCATTACAACATTGCAGCAGCATTGCTTATCAATACACATGAACTTGTCATACTATATGAGATTTGTGAGTGAGTGCATTATGACAGCACAACTATCAGCTGATGTTCTCTCGTGAGGTTTTGGAGACTGCTGATAAACATCTGCCTCATATTCATGCACAATGAGTCTGGTGCACCCTACTGTGATAAACGCCTGCTCTCTGTATCCTGATGAGACCCCCGGCAAAATCAGCTTAAGCAGCAACAGGCAACCAATTTTGATTAATCTCATCCTTGTGCATTTGAATACAAAACTGTGCAGTTCTTTGTAATACAATGCACAGGAACCGTTAAACTGTTGGGAGTGGGAATCAAACAGGATGTCCAAAACAGATCGGACAAACCTTCAATATGGACGACAGGAAACGGGGAGGCTCAGGGTAAAGAAACAGGCCTGGATCTCTCTCTTTAGATTGAAGTCTCTGGAATCTGCATTTTTTTGTTATTCTGAAGGTTTTTTGTTGTTGTTGTTTTTGTTTTTGGTGGCAAATGCAGTTTAGAGTGTCTCATAAAAATAGATGACAGCATAATCTATACAGTTAAAAAATAAAACGAAAAAAGGTAGCATGTTAAATGGTTAACATTGTCTAACAGCAACACCATCGGATACAGTTTTAGAGAATAACATCTTTTTTTTTTTTACTCAAGTCAAAATGATGGAAGCGAACGAGTGATAGTAAGTCCGATTCCGCGAACCGGATCTTTCGAGTGGTTCATTTAAATGAACTGATTCAATAAAACGATTTAGCGCGGTTGAATTTTTACTGCGTAACATCCCTGACCTATCTGGAAATAGAAAATAATCATCAAAAATAAGCCTGAATGCTTCATACTGGTAGAAATGGACAGATTAATTACACTCGGATGTAACTGATTTGAAACGAACCTTTGTGATTGAAGGTGCACCGTGAGTGCGTTTTTAACAACGATCAGTGGATCAAGAGATCAACAACAAGGCGAATACAGTAAGCAATAAAAAACACCAAAAACAACAACAAGGTGAATTGATAATAATATCCCAAACTACAATTAATAGTATCAAATGAAAGTTTATAAAGTAAGCATATTATTGTAGATATTTTGAAGCATCGTTAACATTTTTAAAAAGCGTAAACATGTTAAGATTTTTAATTAATTGTAATAAACAGTAATGTAAACATACCTCTACAACATATTGTAATATTAGTTTCTTGTTGACACTGTAACAAGCTAAATGCTGATTCAATGCATTTATCAGATGAACTGTGTAAACATCAAATGTAGTTACGTTTACATAAGGTACGGTATATTAATATGTAAATATGTATAAATAAAAACCCAAAGGCAGAAAGAGGCCTCCTCATTTCACAAGACTGATTTAATGGTATCTGTCTGCAGAGTATTCTTCTAGTTTTCTATTTTTAAAAAAGCATCCTTTTTATAGTACCTAATTAATTGGGTTGTCTAGTATGATTAATGGCAAATCTAGACTGCTTTTAACTACCTTGATTGCTTTGTCTGTTTTTATGGATCAAGCAACACTTCATTTTGCATAAAATAAATTAAGGCTTATAAACAGATTACTCGGATGCATCAAGGCAGATGCTCTCCATAAATCTTAGTTGCCAAATGTTGTGTAACATTCATCAAATCTCTAAATGACAAAGAAAATATCTAAATAACATTGCGTGTTTGTGTTTTATTTTCCTCCTCCGGATGGGGCTATCTCTTTATCATGCTTCTTTTCCCTTAGCTGCCCCCATAAGAAAAGCATCGCTTCTGTTTCCCATGATGTGCTCATCATCACAGCTTGCAACCGATGATTCCAATAGTATCCAGCTGCAGCCCCGCAGACCCACACGTTTCAGGCAGGCCACACGATCCAGACCACCCGATCTAGGCCGGAATCTGCTTGGTCTCCGGAAAGTGGTGAAACAAATGCACACTGCCATCTTTGTTCTTTTTGTAGAACAAATTTTAAGTGGAACAAATTATTGCTTATTTCACATTTAAGTGCTGTGCTGAAATAATTGCTTTTCAATATGCCCCACAATCCACATGGCAACATGAAATGTCAGTGTTATGAATCTAAGTCAGATCTTAGCTACATCAAATATCTTAGATTGCTTCCACAGCAATCAGATTATGAGATATCTGACATCCTGAAAGCCCATCAGCAGGGCTTTGCTGATTTGCCTTTATTTGATTGTTTGGTCTAGATCTATATACCCATGGTAATGTATTGGTTCACTTTCATCATTAAATAGATTCTGCAGAGGAAATAAGTAATTTTTCCTTGAGAAAAGCTATAATTTTTAGTGGATTCAAACAGGGAATTTGTTAAAAAATATATATTAAAAAATATTATTTAATATTGCACAGTGTATTGAGTGCACACAAGATAAAATAAATGACATTTTATTTATTTTATTTAATTTTCATATAATTTTATTTACACAAATACTGATGAACTTTTTGTTGTGTAGCATGCCATACTCCGTTAAAGAGGAGGTTGAGTGGGACCGACCAACTATCTTATATAAAATATGCAAAAGGCATGTGAAATATGTAAAAATGTGGGTGTGTCATTGTGGCACGGCTGATATTTTATTGTTCTTGATGTTTGCTTACTGTGATTAGAGCAGCAGCTGCAGCAATGTGTCTTACACTGATAATAAGGATGATGTACCCAATATTCACCATTTTCTGGTTAGCATTTAGCAATTTTTAGCAGGCAATTCTTAAACAAGTACAATGAATATATAGATTAAAAAATAACAGCGTACATTTTATTAGAGATGCACAATATATTGGTGACATATATTGGTTATCAGCAGATATTAGATATTTTTACCCATATCGGTTTGGTCCGATATTGGATATTTAGTTGAACATGATCATTTCTGCTATTTTTACATTCAGATGACCTTTGCTTTCATCGAATGCTCGCTTAAAGTTAATCTTTCAGAACACTAATAATTTTATATCACAGTTAACTGTAATCTTTAAAAAAATCTCGAAAAGAATATCCTTTTTCATACTTTATAATGTTGTGATGCCTGAAATCACTTATAATTTTTGGTAATACTTAACAATAAGGTTTAATTTGTTAACTTTACTACATTGGTTAAGTTGAACTAAAAAAAACCTTCTACAGCATTTATTAATCTTAGTTGATGTTCATTTCTGCATTTACAAATACATTTTTTATTACAAGTTAAATTGTTTAACAGTAAAGCACTTAGACTAACATGAACAAACAATAAACAATTGATAAGCATTAACTAGCATTAAAGGGGTCATGAACTGCCTTTTTTATTGTTTTGTACTGTTCTTTGAGGTCGACTTATAACGTTATCAAGATTTTTACATTAAAAAAACGTCATAATTTAGAAGTAAAAGGCTATTTTATGTCCTGTTTTGAACCCCTCATCAGAATGCTCTGTCTGATGTGGCGGATTGAAGACTCGGAAGTAAACGCCCACTGCTCTGATTGGCTAACAGTTGTGTATGTTTGACAGCCTACATCCTTCATAGATGGCTGCTGTGATTTAGGTTAAAACGCATAAATGCTCAGTACATATCAAACGATCTGTAAGAACAGACAAAGCAATAGTGATAACGTAATAAAAACAGTTACTCACATTTGTGTGGTGCGACATTACTGTCAGATCCAATATGGTCACCACGGCATCGTCTTTTAGTTTCAGTCTTTCTGAAAATCCTGCGTCGATTTGGACCTTGTTTGTAAATGAATCTGTGGTAAAATAAAGTGAGCAAAGGACCAAGTTCTCACTGACGCTATACAAAGACTGTTTTTCCACAACTTGGCACAGCACAGCGTCTTGTTTTCTTTGGAGCCTCTTTATCGTTTGGTTTCTGCGTAGACCTGCGTTTGCCTCTCTCATTATTTACACTACATGCGTGAATCAGTGCTAAATCAGGCTAAACAGGCAGTGATGTAGAAGCAGGTGTTGATCTTCTTCTGCTGAGGCGGGGTTTAACCACACTATTACGTCATAAAGGGGGCACATTCCACAACATGTCGTTTTGGCAGATTGGCTTCAATATAAGCTGTTTTTAGACTAATGAGGAAGATTTGAGTTCTGAAACTTACAGGATGTTTTTATAGTACAATGACCTCTTATCTGACAAAGGATCAAGTGATTTTTGATTTATCAGGTATTGAGTTAATGAATGCTATAAAACATATGTCTCATAGTTAGTTCATGTTAACTTATGCAATGAGACTTTATTGTAAAGTTTTACCTTTTTTTTTATTTAGGCAAAATAATATAAATAGTTGACATTTTAAAATTGTCCATTATGTGAAAATAATTATAAGTTAATTGGTAGTTAATGGTCCAAAAATGTATTATTGTATTATTATATAAAAATGATACAAATGCTGTACTCCATGGTGTAACTGGATCTCTTTACACAACAGCTAGAGAGATTATACTGCTCCTGTCCACTCTGTACTGTACAAAAACTGTAATTAAGTTTAAATGCATTGGTTGTGACAGTGAAGTAAACTGTGATATGTTCTTTAGGAGCTCCTATGGTGAATATACAGTTTACATCCTTTATCTGTTGTTAAGTGAGTGTCAATTTATTAAAGCATCCATAAACAACATGGATAAGAAGATAACTACACGTTAATGTCCTCTGTTTAACTTAAAGGTGCTGTATGTAGGATTGACACCGAGTGGTTGAAGTAGGTATTGCAGTCCAAATTCTAAATATTGGAGTGGGTTTTTTTCACCCGGCCCCTCCTTCTCAGACTTGACGCAAACGCAGGTTGCCAGATTGACGACACCAATAGGAACGAGCGCACTTGACGATGAATGAAATTAAATACGCTGTGTTTTCCGCCAACTGGCAACCCGGTGTACCGAAATACAATTGGGTAAACTGGCAGTGGGCGGGTTTCACAAACCAAAACAGAGACCGACATTCCGGCCCGGAATGCACAATTTCAAAAGAGAATAACTGACTGTAGCATTGTTTTTCAGATAAATAAGTATGTTAATTTAGTATGTTTCTTAAATATCTGCAAACGTATTATGGTATTTTTATGCTTTAGTAGAGTCAAAAACTTATATACAGCACCTTTAAGATTGAGGGGGGAGTTAGGGTATTTTTTAGGCATATTTTTAAACTACAATCATCCAACCTAAATGTTTCGTCACGTATTTGTGTTTTACAAGTTATAATGTTGTTGATTCATATTTATATTGTGAGGAAGATACTTAAAAAAAACATTCAAACTCTAAATTGAATTTATTTGAACTAAAAAAGACAAGTAGACAGTAAGTAATAAAATAAGAATAGATTACTGACAAGCAATGGCACAAACAAATACAATAACAAGATGCAACTAAAATTAACTGCTTTAAGTTTTTCAGGTAGGTTTAACAGTAATATTCAGGTACACAGAATATAAATACCACAGAAACAGAATAATCTATTTAACTTTAAAATAACACTGGTTAGTCTTCAATGTATGAGACAGCAGCAGGTTTATTTAGGTTGCTGTCTCTTTAAGACCTCATGCATGGATCAAACTGTTACACATACGTTTTGTTTCTCAATTGTTTACATTAACTTAATAGCCTGTATACCGACAATGTTTCGTATAAATCGACAGTTTACATGAATGCTCATCAAGACGGGCACTTTAACATATTTTTGTATGTATTTGTCCGTTTACGCGCAATAAGGCACACGCTCTCAGATGTGTCTCTATGTGTGCGCGCTTTGGGTGTGGCGGCTCACAGAAAGGGTCTCAGGCCATGTCCACACGTAGGAGTTTTTCCTTCTTCCGTTTAAAAAAAAATCTCCGTCCACATGAAAACGCAAACGCATGCTGTGAAGCACTGTCAAGAGCATGCCAAGCCAACAGGTGGCGATATAATCTCAACCGTAAAGCCATGTTGGCCAATCAGAAGCCTGAAAAAAGACGGGCACTTTAACATATTTTTGTATGTATTTGTCAGTTTACGCGCAATAAGGCACACGCTCTCAGATGTGTCTCTATGTGTGCGCGCTTTGGGTGTGGCGGTTCACAGAAAGGGTCTCAGGCCATGTCCACACGTAGGAGTTTTTCC